>NC_064646.1:93460758-93763789 GCF_023864345.2 Schistocerca serialis cubense | reverse complement strand
TATATTTGTATACGCAGATTCAGCGGCAGATGTGGATACTGCCTGCGTAAAGCCGGCCGAGGTGGCCGAGCGGTTCTAGGCGCTACAGTCTGTAACTGCGCGACCGCTGCGGTGGCAGGTTCGAATCCTGTCTCGGGCATGGATGTGTGTGATGTCCTTAGGTTAGTTAGGTTTAAGTAGTTTATTTGGTAACCGTGATAGCGTTACGGAGATGTTTAACAAACTCAAGTGGCAGACTCTGCAAGAGAGGCGCTCTGCATCGCAGTGTAGCTTGCTCGCCAGGTTTCGAGAGGGTGCGTTTCTGGATGAGGTATCGAATATATTGCTTCCCCCTACTTACATCTCCCTAGGAGATCACGAATGTAAAATTAGAGAGATTAGAGCGCGCACGGAGGCTTTCCGGCAATCGTTCTTCCCGCGAACCATACGCGACTGGAACAGGAAAGGGAGGTAATGACAGTGGCACGTAAAGTGCCCTCCGCCACACACCGTTGGGTGGCTTGCGGAGTATAAATGTAGATGTAGATGTAGTTCTAAGTTCTACGGGACTGATGACCTCAGAAGTTAAGTCCCATAGTGCTCAGAGCCATATGAACCCCATTTTTTGCCTGCGAAAAGCGTGGCCGGTAGAGTTAGAAGCAACGAAGTAATAAATTTAAACATCTTGCATGATATGGCAGTTTTTCACGCATATCGGTATTTATAAAGTCATGTCTGCTAACTTATATGCCGTACAATGATATAATTTTGCAGGAACGTTTGGTGGTATATGCGAATACTTTCTACAAAATGTGTCGCGAATACAGTTAGTAGTAAAAAGCAATGCTTCAGGCAGCAGATGTACTACATGTACGAGGGCAGTTCAATAAGTAATGCAACACATTTTTTTTCTCGGCCAATTTTGGTTGAAAAAACCGGAAATTTCTTGTGGAATATTTTTAAACATTCCCGCTTCGTCTCGTATAGTTTCATTGACTTCCGACAGGTGGCAGCGCTGTACAGAGCTGTTAAAATGGCGTCTGTAACGGATGTGCGTTGCAAGCAACGGGCAGTGATCGAGTTTCTTTTGGCGGAAAACCAGGGCATCTCAGATATTCATAGGCGCTTGCAGAATGTCTACGGTGATCTGGCAGTGGACAAAAGCACGGAGAGTCGTTGGGCAAAGCGTGTGTCGTCATCGCCGCAAGGTCAAGCAAGACTGTCTGATCTCCCGCGTGCGGGCCGGCCGTGCACAGCTGTGACTCCTGCAATGGCGGAGCGTGCGAACACACTCGTTCGAGATGATCGACGGATCACCATCAAACAACTCAGTGCTCAACTTGACATCTATGTTGGTAGTGCTGTCACAATTGTTCACCAGTTGGGATATTCAAAGGTTTGTTCCCGCTGGGTCCCTCGTTGTCTAACCGAACACCATAAAGAGCAAAGGAGAATCATCTGTGCGGAATTGCCTGCTCGTCATATGGCTGAGGGTGACAATTTCTTGTCAAAGATTGTTACAGGCGATGAAACATGGGTTCATCAGTTCGAACCTGAAACAAAACGGCAGTCAATGGAGTGGCGCCACACCCACGCCCCTACCAAGAAAAAGTTTAAAGCCATACCCTCAGCCGGTAAAGTCATGGTTACAGTCTTCTGGGACGCTGAAGGGGTTATTCTGTTCGATGTCCCTCCCCATGGTCAAATGATCAACTCTGAAGTGTATTGTGCTACTGTTCAGAAATTGAAGAAACGACTTCAGCGTGTTCGTAGGCACAAAAATGTGAACGAACTTCTTCTTCATGACAACGCAAGACCTCACACAAGTCTTCGCACCCGAGAGGAGCTCACAAAACTTCAGTGGACTGTTCTTCCTCATGCACCCTACAGCCCCGATCTCGCACCGTCGGATTTCCATATGTTTGTTCCAATGAAGGACGCAATCCGTGGGAGGCACTACACGGATGATGAAGAAGTTATTGATGCAGTACGACGTTGGCTCCGACATCGACCAGTGGAATGGTACCGTGCAGGCATACAGGCCCTCATTTCAAGGTGGCGTAAGGCCGTAGCATTGAATGGAGATTACGTTGAAAAATAGTGTTGTGTAGCTAAAAGATTGGGGAATAACCTGGTGTATTTCAATGCTGAATAAAACAACCCCTGTTTCAGAAAAAAAATGAGTTGCATTACTTATTGAACTGCCCTCGTATATCCAAAACGCAGTAAGCGATAAACTTTCTTCCTTTCATCCTTTTGTTGTGGGTCTTCACCGAGAAAAAGTTTCGTAGAGGTTTGCAAGTGGCTGAGTGCTCTCATTCACAAAAACTGGATGACTTTAGTTATTGGCACGGCTCGGGCTACACTGCTTTTTAATCCCCACCCCTATGATCGGAAGGTTGTTCTTACCCCCTCAGCGATGACATCGGCACGGTAAGTGGTATGTGTACCACGTTCGGTTGAAATTGGCCCAGTGGTTTAGTAGGATGTGTGGAACTTACAGACATGCACACTTATGTACCGGGTGGTTACAATTAAACTTTACCTACTTAACACGTTATAATATTACCGTACGAGTACCAAGTTGATAGCATTAATGTCCACAGCATGGGGAGCATGCTTTCCAAGCGTCACAGCGCCACTGGCCAGTTCCAACTGTGGCCACTAGGTGCCGTGATCAGGATCGTGAATCAGTGATCGTGATTCATAATCTCATACACCTGACCAGTCGCAGAGCACGTGTTGAGGTGTCAACATGAGCTTGGACAAAAGGAGCAGGGTGAAGCTCTGATATCAAAGCAAGAGTAAAGCTGGAGCTGAACTTCGAGAACATCGCTAGCTGAAAGGATTGCGGAAGGGTACTCTTTCTCCACCTGCTGTGCGGAGCATGATGAATAAGTTCGAATCAACTGGAGAACTGGGCTTCGATCTGGGAAGAGGCCGGTTGCACAACAGGTGGTTGATGAAGTCGCTGTTGCTATGGTAAACAGCACTGCGCACAATTCGCGATCGTCAGGTAGCGCAGGTGTTGTTCACGACAGTTGAACATCCCGTGGTCCATTGTACAAGATCCATGTCGTACAGCAACTTGCACCACAGGACGCACAAGGAACGCTCTCCACGTTCTCGCAAGCTGATGCGGGCTGGCCGTGGACCACCCTATGGACAGACGAAGCTCATTTTTCTCTGACAGGTGAGATGAACACACAGAACAGCTGAATGTGGAAATCTTTACCTCCAGTCACTGTACATGAAGCTCCCCTGTATGGAATATGCTACCGTATGGTGTGGCTACACCACTACGTTCATCATTGACCCATTCTTTTTTGAGCAGGTTGGCGCTCTAGGACCAAAGACCACCGTTACGGCGATATGCTTCGTCAGGATGTCATACCTGTCCTACAGGAGGGAGACTTATTGAAATCAGTAGTTTTAATGCAAGATAGTCTGGCCCTATCTTGCATGAAATCTATTGTGTTCAATACGTCTGTTTTCTGTAGGACAGGTATGACAATATGACGAAGCATATCGCAGTAGCGGTGGTCTTTGGTCCTTGAGCGCCAACCTGTTCGAAAAATAATTTCACTTGCTTCTCCGAAACACATGGCTATCTGAAGGACATGGTTTACCAGGGGAACATTCACAAATGTGCTGATCTGAAGCGCAGAATATCAAGACAGGTAGCCAGAATACCTAGCGATATGAATACTTAGGTCCCTACGTCTGCTGTGCAGAATGCAACCCTGCGTTTTCATACTGATGGGCGCCATATCCAGTCCCGTTTGTAGCAATAATGGTACCTGTTTGAAATGGTATGATGTACCAGAGCAGCACATTAAAAGTGTTTTAACTGAATTGATTCTGAATTATTGCTCTTCCCCGTGTCCTTGATATTAATGCTGCTAATTTTGGGCATCGTACGGTAATTAGTTTCCGTGTTATAACGTGTTAAATAGAGAAAGATAATAATAACCACCCGATATATACACTATTGTCCATTAAAATTGCTACACCAAGAAGAAATGCAGATGATAAACGGGTATTCATTGGACAAATATAATATACTAGAACTGACATGTGATTACATTTTCACGCAATTTGGGTGCATAGATCCTGAGAAATCAGTACCCAGAACAACCACCTCTGGCCGTAATAACGGCCTTGATACGCCTGGGCATTGAGTCAAACAGAGCTTGGATGGCGTGTACAGGTACAGCTGCCCATGCAGCTTCAACATGATACCGCAGTTCATCAAGAGTAGTGACTGGCGTGTTCTGACGAGACAGTTGCTCGTCCACCATTGACCAGACGTTTCCAATTGGTGAGAGATCTGAAGAATGTGCTGGACAGGGCAACAGTCGAACATTTTATGTCTCCGGAAAGGTCCGTACAGGACCTGCAACATGCGGTCGTGCATTATCCTGCTGAAATGTAGGGTTTCGGAGAGATCGAATGAAGGGTAGGGCCACGGGTCGTAACACATCTGAAATATAACGACCAGTATTCAGAGTGCCGTCAGTGCGAACAAGAGGTGACCGAGACGTGTAACCAATGGCACCCCATACCATCGCGCCGGGTGATACGCCAGTATGGCGATGACGAATACACGCTTCCAATGTGCGCTCACCGCGATGTCGCATAACAGGGATGCGACCATCATGATGCTGTATACAGAACGTGGATTCATCCGAAAAAATGACATTTTGCCATTCGTGTACCCAGGTTCGTCGTTGAGTACACCATCGCAAGCGCTCCTGTCTGTGATGCAGCGTCAAGGGTAACCGCAGCCACGGTCTCAGAGCTGATAGTCCATACTGCTGAAAACGTCGTCAAACTGTTCGTGCAGATGGTTGTTGTCTTGCAAACGTCCCCATCTGTTGACTCAGGGATCTAGAGGTGGCTGCACGATCCGTTACAACCATGTAGATAAGATGCTTGTCATCTCGATACGAGGCCGTTGGGATCCAGCACGGCGTTCCCTATTACCCTCCTGAACCCACCGATTCCATATTCTGCTAACAGTCATTGGATCTCGACCAACGCGAGCGATACGATAAACCGCAATGGCGATAGGCTACAATCCGACCTTTATCGAAGTCGGAAACGTGATTGTACGCATTTATCCTCCTTACACTAGGCATCACAACAACGTTTCACCCGACAACACCGGTCAACTGTTATTTGTGTATGAGAAATCGGTTGGAAACTTTTCTCATGTCAGCACGTTGTAGATGTCGCCACCAGCGCCAACCTTGTGTGAATGCTCTGAAAAGCTAATCTTTTGCATATCAGAGCATCTTCTTCCTGTCAGTTAAATTTCGCGTCTGTAGCACATCATCTTCATGGTGCAGCAATTTTAATGGCCAGTAGTGTACATTTTCGTAATATGTATGGATTCACAATCAATTCCTCTAAATGGAATGCCTTCTATAACTTAAGTGGAGTCGGTGGCAGAAAGAATGAAAAATTTACAAATTATTTTGATTTGCTTATCTGATAGTAAATATAATTGAGATCGCTATCTCAAATTTTTTCCTTGAAATTCGAACTATAAATGACATAAAAAAAATTAAAACCTAAGTAGTGTAATGCGCCAAGCCCGCTTTTCAATGTGCCAAATGGAGGAAAAATTTTATTGCAGAATTTGGCCGGTGAACCTAGCAAATATAGCTTTAGAAGGCTGTGATTTTTTGTATACATAACAGCAGTGTTGTAAAGAAGGCTGTGGAGCTATTTTCTGGTTCAATCAGTGTGGTATACAAGGCTGTGGAGTGTTGTAAACAAGTTTCGTGCTGTTCAGTGGAATTCGAGTGGCGCTTGATTTATTGTGCCATTCTTTGTGCAAGGTTGAATCTGTTGATCCTTTTTTACAATGCCTAGGCCTGTAAATTATTTAAAAATATCGTAAGTCCCATGTTTCCAAAAAAAAGCGAAAAACTGACATTGAGGTTAGGGTCGGGCCTGCAGATACAAACATCAGCTTGTCTCCAAGTGCATCTAAAATAAAACTTGTCACAGGGATTGTGTCAGAAAAAACAAATCATGACAGAAATACAGGTTTCAGATTTCTGGATCTGGAAATGGTGGCAGAAGAACTTAGAAAAGCCTGCAAGTGCTCTGTTTGTGGAGGAAATGTGGATTTGGTTGATGATGGAAATGGTTTGCACATTGCAGATTTTGTGTCAAAACTGTGATGCTGACAGACCATTCAAGACCTTAAAGGTCAGTAATAGGATCTATGACGCCAATATGAGATTTCCTTATGGACTAAGATGTATAGGGATTGGAAGAGATGGTGGAAACCTTTTATGTGGTATTATGAACATGCCTGGTCATCCCCTAAAATTTTCTGCAGTGATTACTGCTCTCCTCAATGCAGTTGCAGAAGTAAGTGAAGAGAGCATGAAAATGGCAGTCCTTGGGGGCAATTCAAGAAAATTGTGAAGCAGCTAATAGCAACGATATAGGAGTTTCCTGTGACAGTTCCAGGATGAAGAGGGGGCATACTTCACTGCATGCAGCTTCAACAAGCATTACTGTCGACACTGGAAAAATATTAGACTTAGAGGTGATGTCTAAATACTGTTCTGCATGTTCCTTGCACAAGAAATATATTGATGCAGGTAAAGAAACAGAATGGCAAGAAGCCCATAAAGCTGTTTGTAGCAGAAATTATGCAGCCTCCAGTGGTGGGATGGAAGCTGCAGGTATCAAATTCATTTTCCATAGATCTTTGCAAAAGTATGGTGTAAGATACGTACAGTATTTAGGAGATGGAGACTCTAGTGCTTTCAAGAATGTAGCTGAAAGTCAGCCCTATGGAAAAGATTGCACTATTGAGAAACTGAGTGCTTAGGCCGTAATCAGAAGAGGATGGGTGGACAACTCCGAAGACTTGCTGCAGACAATAAAGGCAAGGTACTAGAGGATGGGACGCCACTGGTAGGTAAAAACAGACTAACAAAGAAGAGAATTGACAGCCTACAAGTCTATTATGGTGCTGCAATTAGAAGTAACCTCACAAGCTAGGACAGTATGAGGAAAGCAGTATGGGCCATTTGGTTTCATTACTTGTCGATAGACACTACACCTCAACATGGCCTCTGTTCTAATGAATGGTGCAAAGTAAGGTGAAAGTAAGGAAAGTGGGGAAGCTTATACCCTTAAAAATAACCTTCCTTATGAGATTTAAATGGCCATGAAACCAACTTTTAGAGCACTGGCTTCACCAGAACTGCTATAAAAATGTCTGCATGGGAAGACACAGAACCCAAATGAAAGTTTCAATGCTCTTATCTGGAAGAGATGTCCAAAGACTGTGTTTGTTTCCAATTTGCTGGTGAAGATTTCTGCTTTAGAAGCTGCCGCAGTGTTTATGATGGGAATGTGGCAAGACTTCACATCGTCAACAAGTTGGACTTTACACCTGTAGTCTTCACTGAGCAGATACTGCAGATCATCGATAAGCAAAGAATCGCGAAGGCGGAGACTTCAGTCCAGAACATACAAAAAATTGCTACGCAAAAGAGCAGAGAAGCTAAAAGAGCTGTAGAGGATGACGAGGAAGAAATGGAATATGGATATGGGCAGTTTTAGTTAAGGTATGATAGATTTGTTTTTTACATTTAATCCAAACTTTAAAATGATTTTTCTGTAACTTACGGTTTTCTGCTTTCAGAAACACATACATCAGAAACTACTGGAAGGATTGCAATGAAATTTGGCACACCTACTCTTTTAATTTGAAGCAATATGTAAGTGGAACAAAATTTTAATCGAGATATTATACACAGTTTTGTGGTTGATAATATATTGAAAAGTTTGCTTGTAAAAATGTTTGAATCCAAAATATCAAAGAAAATAATAGCATTAATTTACCAAAAAGTTACTGCACTTAATTGTACACCTATTAGTGTACATTATTTTACCATTAAGAAAATTTGACAAATTTGCCTCGAAATTATGAAAAAGTGTACTTTAAAATAATAATACAATAAAAATTCACAATTATCTCACTGCATTAGATTGTTATTAAAAATTCTGAATTTTTTAAAATCATATTAGATCTCTATACATAAGTATGCAAAATTTCAATGAGACTGAACAAAAAATGGCAAAGATATGGATTTACAAAAATATCAGTGCAAGACTGCCACCGTCTCCCCTTAAACACAAGGGTATTAATCATTAATCGAATTGCTGATATCGAAATCAATCTTGCTGTCACGGTCTTACCAGACGCTGACGTAGGTGTAGCAAAACTTTCTCGACTAACGTGAGCCGCAGCTGCCTGCGGCATGAAACGTTTCACCTCGCCTTATCTCGGTGCATTACGACCTGTAAAAACGGGACAACACCACAAGTCGCAAAATGCAGTGATGACCCTTAGGTAAGCGACGGCTCTAAAGGGAGCTGTTGAGGAGATGTCTCCGAGAAATTCGTAAACAGAGGGTTCATATCAGAAGAAGGGGATTCGAAAAACGTCTTTTCCTCATTACTCTTCAGAGAATACAACCTCCGCCGGAGATTCTTGATGGCTCGTGTATGACGCCATCTGACTGTAGGAGGGGACGGGGTGTGAAGGTGTGGGGATATAGGAGCCAGCAGCCACTGCGTCCCAGGCTGTAGTCGACATGTGGAACCCCATTGCTGTGCTCGCCATACTGCTGGCGGCTGCTCCTGCGAGCGTGCTGTGCACTGGTAAGACTAACAGAACTCTTAGAAACCTGGTTAGCACCAGCGTAGCAAGTGAATGGTCTGATTAGGCGTGAGCCGTTTGAGAACCGTGACGAAATGTCACGGTTGGTTCTCTGAGTTTCCTCCTTTCCTTTTGAAATTCCCGCTTCGCGCTAGGCTGTTTTCTTACCCTAGCCAGAGGGCGCTGTGGCGTTGCTGAGGCCGGCTGCCTGCCGTGTTTGCGGGAGAGCGTCGTTCGGGAGGAGGAACTCTGATTGCGGACGTCTGGGAGCGTACAGGAGGCCACGCCGTTTTGTTGATGGTTTGACGTGACTCGTATCGGGTGTGATGCATCGTTAAGGCCGTGATAGCAGCCTATGTTACTGTCTTGGTCGCAGTTGGATCCAAGGGGATGAGGCCTCGTTGTCCATTGAAAGTCCTATCCTACGGATGTCATCGGACTGAAAGTCAGACGTTTTGACCATTATTTGCGTCATTTGCAGGCAACTGGGGAGTCCGGCGTCTACAGTAATTCGGCGAAGATTATTGGTTTCGTCGGTGTGTAAATGACTGAACAAGGAGCGATTTATTTAATGCTCACCTTATGCTCGTGTTCTGCGTGTGCTGCTTGCGAGTGTAAACTTGACTCTCACTTTTGTCTGTTGGTTTTAAGCGCAACGTCAAATACTGACTCCAAGTAGTGACTTACAGTTAATTAGCTGGATTCGTTCTTTCCTCGTCACGACGCGTGGTAAATGGCAGAGTAGAATTGTAGACCTGAACTTGCTACCTCATTTGCGTGGCATCAGTAACAGAACCTAACCTGTTAACTAATTAAGGCTAGTGGTAAACAAAGGTATTTAAGTATGTTGTTTTAAAACATTATCTGAAATGTGTCAATGATTTATGTTGCGCTAGTTGATTCTGGGGTATGAACGGAAGTGTTGGCACGTCTGCAGTGTAAGGGAATCCTGCTAGTTTTGGTTCTTTTGGAAACTTTAATTGAGAGAGATTCTAGTGTGCTTTAGTCCTGCCTTGGGTTAAGGCTATATTCGGGTTCTGGCATTTGTACTGCAAGCTGCAATATCATCCTGTTGTTTCATGGTTGTTTTGTTCTCAAACTAGGTGATCGCGCTAAACATACTTTGGGCTGGGCGTTTCGCCCCTCAGCATCACACTTGGGGTTCAGCTGAGTGTTCAGTCTATTGACTGTCCATCGTACGCCACATAGGCAATGGTCAACCTGTCATCAGTTGATTTCGATGCTGCAGTTAGTTGTAAATTAATACTGATTCCATTACCTTCTGACCAGGGTTCTGGCTCGACGCTTGTCTTCAAATACGCAAGTAACCTGGTTAGCGTATGTTGTGGCTAGTTTAATCACTGCTCAATAACCCAACACAGTTTGTCGGCCGTCAGAAGCCGTGAGCCGTGTATGTGTTGTTTATTTCTTTATTCTAGTCAATCTATAAGCATTCTATTCTTAATTTTGTTACTCTAGGTAGCCATTAAGTTGCCATCTTTAGGGTGGTTAGATGGAGTGCGGCTCCTTTGAGTATAGGTTTGTCAATTTCCAATTTAGTGTTTTTCCACCAGTTTTTAATTGTGCTTATGCGCATATATATATATATATATATATATATATATATATATATATATATTATTGCTATTGAGCTGTACTTAATGATATATTATTGCTATTGAGCTGTACTTAATGTCACATTGTAAAGAAAGGAACTTATTGGATGTTAACTGTCGCCGTAAGGTGTTGTGGAGTCAATGTGTAAACTTGCTAGTTATTTTTTCTTTAAATGGAGTGTGGCTGCCTTGATGTTATAAGTGACTGTTTCATAACCGGTTCTTTAACGCGTCTACGCGCATATTTATATTTATGGGAGAACTTAAATTGTATTCGCCTATTGAACTTTAACTAAAGTGCAGAAAACTGAATCAGGTGTCTATTATTGTTCTAGTGCTATTATCTGTCAAGTGTAACACGCGTCATTTCCTTGGCCTGTTATTAAGTGTTACAATAAATGCAAATTGCAGTGAAGCGATACGCTATTTCAGATGTTCCCGCGATTTGCTATCTCCGCATATAACATTAAATTGTTTCATATGACTGATTAAGCCTTTGTAGAAGTATTGAAGTGAGGTGCGCATGTCTCAGTTTGAAGATCGATGGCGCCACGGGATGTTACAACAGTGGGGATGGAGAAATGGGACATTGACAGCGCACAGGTTGATACATCTTGCTGCTCTCAAACATTTGCAGAAAAAATCTGAAAGTAGTAAAGGTGTACATTTTAGTAGTGATGAATTAATGACATGAGGATGACGACATGAGTTCTTTCCATTCTAATGAAGACTGATGCTCCCGGTGTTCTTGGGCTGTAGGATGGGAGGATTAAATACCATTGTGGAGCTGGAGGGGACAAAAAAGGAAAAATTTCTTACTGCATGTGAAAGATATACAAGGGCTTTTGGGAAAGTAAGGTCCGATTGGGTATGAAATGGAAACCACAATGAAAATCCAATGAAGCTTTGCAGAAATGTGTTGGGCAGTATCTCTAGTATATCCATCGATCGGGTCACGTCGCTCTTTTCAGTTCAATGCCCACAGTGGTGCCTAGAAAGTAGTTTCTCCCACCAAGTATGAAAGTCTGATGAGAAATTTCGCCTGATGTCATGCACCCTGATGTCATGCACCCCACATAACATAACTGTCATGTGTTTTCTTCCTTATGCAATATTCTCAGCAGCAATCTTCAGGAGCAATGATGACGCTCTTGCAGCGTTTTCGATGGGAAGTGTTTGATCACCAACAATGCAGCCAGTAATTGGCTCCCACTGAGTACCGTCTCTGCTCACATGACTCACTGGCTAGGAGGAAAACATTTTCGCACAGACAACGAGCTGTAGACCAGCGTAGAGTGCAGACTTCCTTCTGTGACGAGGGTATGGGGAAGTTGGTGTAACGCTACGACAGATGTCGAATTCGGAGTGGCGACTATGTCAGGAAGTAGCTGGAGGGCTTAGGTAACTGTTTTCGAGGTGATTTTCATAGTGATTTCCATTTCGCGACCGATTAGACCTTACATTCCGAACAGCCCTCGTATATGAGATGTAGGTAGGGGCACATAAAATGGGAGATGGAGCGCCTGTCATTCGAGGATCATGAGGGAACAGTAAAATACGAGAAAAGCGTAGTCTATACTCTATTAGCCCAGGCGAGAATGCATCAATTGAAGTTTTTTCATGTATGGATGATGGTCGTCGGATTTATTCCACGCCATTTGCTAGTTAGTAACTTCCGCTGTTTTTGAGCTCGGGTTTATATTATATCGTTACTGCGGTAATTCTATTCTGTATGTAATTTACACCTAACTCTTAACAGACAAATACGAGTGAGTTACTCGGTTGACTGTCAATTTATAACCGCGAAAGCACAGAAAGTGTGAATATCTCAGGTTGATCTTTTCAGTTCTCCTATCCTGCCGATATTGTGAGCAATCCCTATGGTGATGTACTTCACTATGGTAGATAAGGCCTTTAAATACTGTTTACACGGGAAAAAGCTTTTGTTTCCTTCGTGTCGCTTTCAACCTTTTTATGAGCCCTAGAATTATTTGTTGTTTCTTGGGATAGAATGGCTATAATTATTCCCAAAATCATCCTGTGTAAGAATTCTGGTTTTCATATATGTTAAAGCCACAAATATTATTAAAGATCATGTCATCTCGGGCGCAACATGCGAAATTCTTTCCTATGCTTCTGCAGGATTCTTCTCGCGACCTTGGGGTAGTACTTTTTCTCCTCGCTTTCGCATTATGAATAATTCATAACACTTAGTGGCAAAGAGTGCTGAAAATGTTACGCAACGGTCGTTCACGTTAAGACACATGGCATCGTTGAGGTGTTGTCCCAGCGGTGGCAATTTGGCGGCAGTAGAAACCCGTCGTTTATTTTAATCACATGTCTCTAGTACGTCACTACAACACGGGCGCAGTGAATGTGCCAGGCTGGATTTTCAGACACGAAATCGGACATTAAGCCTTCGTCCAGAGTGCGCTAAAAGATAAAACAGATTTTTTATCTCGTCGTACACATACCGTGCCACAGAAAGTAATTAGAAGTCGAAAAAGTCTGATGTTTGGATCTCACAGGTTGTATAAAACATTCTCGGACTTCTTTCTGCGTCATTTCAGGGTGAAAACTCGAGCTTTTGACGATTACCCCCATCGTCTTCGTCGGGAGCAACTGACTGTCAAAACTGCTGCTCTGGTAGCCTTGTACAGCCCCTAGACGCCTTCCGATTTGTCGGCAGTTACCTAATGCCACAACAAATGGTGTCAACGGCTGCGGTGGTAGCGCCACGATTCTGGCTGTAGCTGAATATCTCTGGATTTTCATCAAGAGCTCGTTTCCATGCATTGCTAAGATTATATCTGTTGTTACGGTTCAAGTATTCTTCACAGGTTCCTATTTCTAAAGCCTCATTAATTACAAAATAGCCCGCAGCTCGTGGTCGTGCGGTAGCGTTCTCGCTTCCCGCGCCCGGGTTCGTTTCCTGGCGGGGTCAGGGATTTTCTCTGCCTCGTGATGGCTGGGTGTTGTGTGATGTCCTTAAGTTAGGCTTAAGTAGTTCTAAGTTCTAGGGGACTGATGACCATAGAGGTTAGGTCCCATAGTGCTCAGAGCCATTTGAACCATTTTTGAATTACAGAATCACAGTTTGTAGAAGCCTTGGACAAAACCTCTGTTTCCTTAAATAATATTTTATGGCTGTTCGTGAGGCTGTGCTAAGCAACAGACGATGTCTCCAGTTCTCGATTTTTGATATGCCGATGATGTTTTGCACAGCGGTGGGAAACGGTGCGGATGGACTGACCGATGTAATCGCTTCCACACTCACAATATACATTGTAAATCTCAGGAATCTTGAAGCGTAGGCTATCCTTAACAAGGCGTAGCATCTCCTTCGTCTTTTTAGGAGGTCGGTAAACAGGTCTCATCCCTAATCTCCACAGGACTCTGCCTATTTTGCTGGATGTAGCGCCACAAAAACGAAGGAATGGAATTGGCGACGTTCGACGTGAATGTTTAACATATTCACGTTTCCTTTTCTTGGGGAACGCTGTCTTCATTCCACGTGACCCATAGCCGTTGTTTCGGAACGTATATATCAGGTGATTAATTCCGGAATTCAAGTGATCCCCGTCAGAAGAGTTTTTGCTCTGTGTATTAGTGTACTTAAAACTACATGTATGTCTCTACATCTACATCTACGTAGATGCTCCATAAGCCACAGTACGGCGCGCGGCGGAGGGTACCCTGTACCACTACCAGTCATCGCATTTCCTTTCCTACTCGCAAACAGAGCGAGGGAAAAACGACTATTTGCCTCCGTACGGGCTGTAATTCTGCCTATATTCGTGGTACTTATGAGCAATGTGTGTTGGCGGCTGTGGAATCATTAGGAAGTCAGCTTCAAAGGCCGGTTCTATAAATTTTCTCAATAGAGTTTCTCGGAAAGAACGTCGCCTTCCGTCCAGGGATTCCGATTTGAGCTTCCAAAGCATCTCCATAACACTTACGTGTTGTTCGAACCTACCGGTAACAAATCTAGCAGCCTGCCTCTGAATTGCTTCCCTGTATTCCTTTAATCCGACATTGAACGGATTACAAACACTGGAGGAGTACTAAAGAATAGATCGCACCAGCATCCTACACTACTGGCGATTAAAATTGCTACACCAAGAAGAAATGCAGATGATAAACGGGTATTCATGGGACAAATATATTGTACTAGAACTGACATGTGATTACATTTTCACGCAATTTGGTGCATAGATCATGAAAAATCAGTACCCAGAACTACCACCTCTGGCCGTAATAACGGCCTTGATACGCCTGGGCATTGAGTCAAACACAGCTTGGATGGAGTGTACAGGTACAGCTGCCCATGGAGCCTCAACACGATACCACAGTTCATCAAGAATAGTGACTGGCGTATTGTGACGAGCCAGTTGCTCGGCCACCACTGACCAGACGTTTTCAGTTTTTGAGAGATCTGGAGAACGTGCTGGCCAGGGCAGCAATCGAACATTTTCTGTATCCAGAAAGGTCCGTACAGGACCTGCAACATGCGGTCGTGCATCATCCTGCTGAAATGTAGGGTTTCGGAGGGATCGAATGAAGGCTAGAGCCACGGGTCGTAAGACATCTGTAATGTAAAGTCCACTGTTCAAAGTGCCGTCAATGCGAACAAGAGGTGACCGAGACGTGTAACCAATGGTACCCTATACCATCACGCCGGTTGATACGCCATTATGGCGATGATGAATACACGCTTCCAATGTGCGTTCACCACGATGTCGCAAAACACGGATGCGGCCATGATGATGCTGTAAACAGAACCTGGATTCATTCAGCAGGAGCTCCTGTCTGTGGTGCAGCATCAAGGGTAACCGCAGCCATGGTCTCCGAGCTGAAAGTCCATACTGCTGCGAACGTCGTCGAACTGTTCGTGCAGGTGGTTGTTGTCTTGCAAACGTCCCCACCTGTTGACTCAGGGATCGAGACGTGGCTGCACGGTCCGTTACAGCCATGTGGTAAGATTCCTATCATCTCGACTGCTAGTAATACGAGGCTGTTGGGATCCAGCACGGCGTTCCGTATTACCCTTCTGAACCCACCGAAAACATATTCTGCTAACAGTCATTGGATCTCGACCAACGCGAGCAGCAATGTCGCGATACGATAAACCGCAATCGCGATAGGCTACAATCCGACCTTTATCAAAGTCGGAAACGTGATGGTAAGCATTTTCTCTTCTTACACGAGGCATCACAACAACGTTTCATCAGGCAACGCCGGTCAACTGCTGTTTGTGTATGAGAAATCGGTTGGAAACTTTCCTCATGTCAGCACGTTGTAGGTGTCGCCACCGGCGCCAACCTTGTGTGAATGCTCTGAAAAGCTAATCATTTGCATATCACAGCATCTTCTTCCTGTCGGTTAAATTTCGCTTTTGTAGAACGTCATCTTCGTGATGTAGCAATTTGATGGCCAGTAGTGTAAATGCAGCCTCTGGTACAGGTGATCCACATTTTCCCAGATTTCTCCCATTAACCGAAATCGTCCATTTGCCTTCCCTACCACAGTCCGCACATGCTAATTCCATTTCGTATCGCTTCGCAACGTCACGCCGAGATATTTGAACGTCGTGACTGTGTCAAGCAGGACACTATTAACTCTGTATCGGAAGATCAAGGGTTTGTTTTTGTTCCACTTCCGCATTAACTTATATTTTTCTACATTTAGAGATAGCTGCGATTCGTCACACTAACTGAAAATTTTTTCTAGGTCATCATGTGTACTTCTGCAGACACTCACCAACGATATCTTCCCGAATACCACAGAGTCATGAGCAAATAGCTGCCAATTGCCGTCTACCATATCCGCACCACACCATTTATGTGTACAGAAAGTACAAAAAATGTTCAAATGTGTGGGAAATCTTATGGGACTTAACTGCTAAGGTCATCAGCCCCTAAGCTTACACACTACTTAACCTAAATTATCCTAAGGACAAACACACACACCCATGCCCGAGGGAGGACTCGAACCTCCACCGGGATCAGCCGCACTACAGAAAGTAATAGCGGATAGAAAATAGGAGCGGTCGTATCACACTTCCCTGAGGCACGCTTGTCTGTCGTGAACACTCATCGTCGAGGACAACATACTGGGTTCTGTAAGCTGAAAGGTCTTCGAGCCACTCACATAACTGAGAACCTATTCCATATGTTCGTACCTTAGTTAATAGCCTGCAATGGGGCACCGTGTCAAATGCTTTCCGGAAATAAAAAAGTGAGCAAGATGTATGAGACAGGCGAAATACTCTCAGAATTCAAGAAGAATATAATAATTCCAATCGCAAAGAAAGCAGGTATTGTCAGATGTGAAAATTACCGAACTATCAGTTTAATAAGTCACAGCTACAAAATACTAATGCGAATTCTTTACAGACGAATGGAAAAACTGGCAGAAGCCGACCTCGGAGAAGATCAGTTTGGATTCCCTAGAAATATTGGAACACGTGAGGCAATACTGACCCTACGACTTACCTTAGTAGAAAGATTAAGGAAAGGCAAACGTACGTTCCTAGTATTTGTAGAATTAGAGAAAGCTTTTGACAATGTTGACTGGAATACTCTCTTTCAAATTCTAAAGTTGGCAGGTGTAAAATACAGGGAGCGAAAGGCTATTTACAATTTGTACAGAAACCAGATGGCAGTTATAAGAGTCGAGGGGCATGACAGGGAAGCAGTGGTTGGGAAAGGAGTGAGACAGGGTTGTAACCTCTCCCCGATGTTATTCAATCTGTATATTGAGCAAGCAGTAAAGGAAACAAAAGAAAAATTCGGAGTAGGTATTAAAATCCATGGAGAAGAAATAAAAGCTTTGAGATTCGCCGATGACATTGTAATTCTGTCAGAGACAGCAAAGGACTTGGAAGAGCAGTTGAACGGAATGGACAGTGTCTTGAACGGAGAATATAAGATGAACATCAACAAAAGCAAAACGAGGATAATGGAATGTAGTCGAGTTAAATCAGGTGATGCTGAGGAAATTAGTTTAGGAAATGAGACACTTAAGGTAGTAAATGAGTTTTGCTATCTGGGGAGCAAAATAACTGATGATGGTCGAAGTAGAGAGAATATAAAATGTAGACTGGTAATGGCAAGGAAAGCGTTTCTGAAGAAGAGAAATTTGTTAACATCGAGTATAGATTTAAGTGTCAGGAAGTCGTTTCTGAAAGTATTTGTATGGAGTGTAGCCATGTATGGAAGTGAAACATGGACGATAAATAGTTTAGACAAGAAGAGAATAGAAGCTTTCGAAATGTGGTGCTACAGAAGAATGTTGAAGATTCGGTGGATAGATCACATAACTAATGAGGAGGTATTGAATAGAATTGGGGAGAAGAGGAGTTTGTGGCACAACTTGACAAGAAGAAGGGATCGGTTTGTAGGACATGTTCTGAGGCATCAAGGGATCACCAATTTAGTATTGGAGGGCAGCGTGGAGGGTAAAAATCGTAGAGGGAGACCAAGAGATGAATGCACTAAGCAGATTCAGAAGGATGTAGGTTGCAGTAGTTGCAGTAGTTACTCAGAGATGAAGAAGCTTGCACAGGATAGAATAGCATCGAGAGCTGCATCAAACCAGTCTCAGGACTGAAGACCACAACAACAACAACAATAACAAATAAAAAATATTTACTGCCTGTTGCCCTTCATAAGCTTCTCAGTATGAAGAAAATTGATTATATTCGAAGATTATGCTCAATTATTCTGTAGCAAACGGAAGTTACAATTATTGGTCTGCAGTTATGCGGGTCCATTCTTTGACCCTTCTTATGTACGGGAGTCATTTGCGCTTTTTCCCCAGTCGCTTGAGACTTTGCGGTCGGTGAGAGATTCGCGATCAATGCAGGACAGGTAAGCGTATAGTGACGTAGAGTACTCGTTGTGAAACCGAACTGGGATTCAGTCAGTACCTTGTGACTTATTTGCTTCAAATCTTTCAGTTGTTTCTCTAGGCTAGGGATGATTGTTACTTGTCGTCACTACGGAAGTCCGTCCGATGTTCAAATGACGGTATGTTTGTAGAATTCTCCCGCATCGACGATTTTTTGAACGCGAAATTTACTACATCGGCTTTCGTATTTTTATCTCCCACTGCGACACCAGACTGATCCACAAGGGGTTCGATCGATTTTACATAGGATCACAATTTTTTTCGGATTCTTTGCCAGATCTTTTGCTAAGGTATGCCGGTGGTAGTTGCCGTATGCTTAGCGCATAGCTCTTTCCACAGACTCATCTCTAGTAACATTTGCCTTTCTCGTTTGTGCGTTCTCGTTTGAATCGAGAGTGCAACAGCCTCTGCTAGCTCAGCATTTTCCGAAATTCGTTATTAAACCATGGTGAGTCTTTTACATCCCTAATCCACTTACTAGACACATAACACTCCGAACCACGATATATAGTTAGCTTAAATTTCGGCCACCATTCTTCGACGTCCATCTTACTGTAACTAAATGATGCCAGATCCCTGTGTAAGTGAGACCCTAACAAATGCTTATCTGCTCTTTCTAGCAGAAGCACTCTCCTAGCCTTTTTGACTGATTTATTGTATTTAAAAACCGTAGTTTCTATAATGACATCATGGTCGCTAATCTCCTTTTCTGTACTGACGTTGCTCTCTTCTGCACTGGATGGTGAAAACTCTGGGCACTGAGATATAAGTCAGTGAGCGTCGGCTTGCTCCAAACTGAGTGACCGAGACGTTCATCCGACTTTCGTTGTACCAAAATATCTAAAAACGGCATCTTTCCCTCTTTATCTGTCTCGACGGTGGACAGGATATTTGGGTGCATACTGTTCGTACGTTCATGGAAGTCCTAAAGAGCTCCTGCACCGTGTGGCCAGGCTATAAACGTGTCGTCAACATGGCGATAAAATGAAGATTTCCATCGTCAAGCACGAAAATTTAATACACATTCCTCAAAATGGGGTGGAGCGCCATCCTGCATAAACATCGTACGTTCCAGCAGGTGTTTATCAGCCAAGCTGGGGATGATGCGATTCTGTAACATATCGACGTACCTCTCACCCGTCACGGTAGCAGTTTTACTGTCCAGCGCCATCTGTCGGACATTTTGTGAACATTGTTTTTTTTGTTTTTTTTTTTTGTTGTGATAAAACCCCATGTCATTTCAAGTATGTGTGTCAATTTTTTCCTCTCTATCTACATTATTCCGTGGTTTATCGAGTTTTCAAATTTATACTGACTTTTTGATCACACGGTATATAAGACGAGAAACAGTTGGAATGTTTGATCCTTGGTGTGTGCGGAGCGAAGTTTGGCCGTCGGCATCTTGAAAGTTCTAACAAAGCGTTCCGCTTCGCCGTTTCACTGTGGATGGAACAGTACTAAAAGTAGCTCTGAGCACTATGGGACTTAACATCTGAGGTCAACAGTCCCCTAGACTTAGAACTACTTAAACCTAACTAACCTAAGGACATCACACACATCCATGCCCTAGGCAGCATTCGAACCTGGGGCCGTAGCAGCAGCGCGGTTCAGGGCTGAAGCTACTAGAACCACTCGGCCACAGCGGCCGGCGAAACGGTGCACTGGTTAGATGGTGTATGCCATTGCGTTCACAGACTGTTTCAAGTTCATTTAACGTGAACTGAGGTCCGTTGTCTGACGTTATTACTTCAGGTAAACCTTCAAGGCAAAAAATCGATGGCCGCCCGCAGTGGCCGAGCTGTTCTAGGCGCTACAGTCTGGAACCGCGCGACCGCTACTGTCGCAGGTTCGAAACCTGCCTCAGGCATGGGTGTGTGTAACGTCCTTAGGTTAGTTAGGTTTAAATAGTTCTAAGTTCTAGGCGACTGATGATCTGAGAAGTTAAGTCCCATAGTGCTCAGAGCCATTTTTGAACCAAAAAATCGATGACAACACCTGGATTGTGCTACGTTACGTTGTCGAGTTCATTGGCACAGAGAAAGAAACTTGTTATATGAGTCAACCACAATCAACCAGAAAGTTCTGTGTGTACACGTTTCCATGGCGATTGCGACTTAGGCCAAGCAGAGAATTTTTGTGGCGGAGCGGACTGATGCCCGCCACCCATGTGGAGCACGTGTTGGTCTCACCGCGGATTTCTAGACTGAGCCACACACAACTGATTTCATCAAAGTGTACGGGCCTGAAGATGACGTTGACGCAACGTCGAAACTAGTAGCGAAGTAAATAAAAAAAAGTAAAGCTGGAGGAATTTCATTTTTATTCAAAATTACCAGCTGTGTCCCACTTTCATCCAGTGTAAATATGGACGTGCGAAAATTTAAAGTAGCAGACAATTTTTGCTATTTGGACAGTAATAATTCTGAAGAAGAAGAGTTTGTTAACATCGAATATAGGTTTAAGTCTAAGGACGTCTTTTCTGAAAGTATTTTTATGGAGTGTAGCCATATGCCGAAATGAAACATGGACGACAAACAGTTTAGTCAAGAAGAGAATAGAAGCTTTTGAAATGTGGTCCTACAGAAGAATGCCGAACATTAGATGGGTAGATGTTAACTAATGCGGAGGTAATGAATGAAATTGGGGAGAAAAGAAACCTGCCTAGAAGATGGGATCAGTTGATAGGATACATTTTGAGAGATCAAGGGATTCCCAGTTTAGTATAGGAAGGAAGTGTGGGGGCTAAAAAACGTAGAGAGACACCAAGAGATGGATGTTGTTAGCAGATTCCGCAGGGCGTAGGTTGCAGTAGTTATTCGGAGATGAGGAGGTTTGCACAGTATGGAGTAGCATGGAGAGCTACATCAAACCAGTCTTCGGACTGAAGACCGCAACAACAACAAAATTGCCAGCATTTCGCATGCTGGGAGTCTCACAGCAAAATATTATATAATTGTTTAAATCAAAATATTAGGAGACTGACTCACGTAACAACATATCTAGCGGAAGAGAGTGTGAAATGTTTGATATGTGATCTCTTAGTGGCGGTGGCTTGAACATTTGATCTGATTGAACATTCGATAACTTCTGGCGGTATTTTCCGCAGATAGCTCAAAAGAACGCCGTTGTAACTTTACTCTTGGACGTGGCACAACCTTAGTTTGATGTCTTGGATGGGACGAGGAGCTGTAAAATTCAGTCGGTAGCGACGTGGGGCAGTATAGGCCCTTGGTCGTGATCTGGGGCGCGGAATTCACCTTCTCCGTGGGCCCCGTTAGCTTTTATAACACACGTACTGTCTGCAGTTGTTGAGGTTTCTGTCCGCCTTGGTTAAGTTCTGGCAGCGGTGCGAGGCGAGAGGCCAGTGATGAAGCCGGAATAGGCATTTTCGGTTAGACGTGGGAGATCTCGTCTCAAAAGACGCTCTGGTAGACGATGGCCTAGCCAGGACTCCGATATTGGCTTTCCTCCCGTATGTTACTAATATCTCCCGAACGACGCAGTCGGCATGTCAGAAATGGCTGTGCATTTAAATTACTCGAATGCTGCCGTGTGATGATTGCCAGATAAAGTTCTTGACCTTTCCGCTGACTTTGCCCCTCGCTTTCTGGCAAATGTGTAGTAGTGCCACGATTTACAAATCCGCAGTGAGTGAGTTAATTGTTACATCGTTTGTAGTGCTCCGGTCTCCGTGTGGGATTCTTAGTAATGAAGCAGAATCACAATTATTTAATCACACTGTTGCAAAATTATTTGTTTGTGTCAGTTCCACGTCGGACGTATACAAAAGTAAGACGTTAAGGAGAAAATAATTAAAAATAAATACGTACATCATCAAAAACTTGTACTTAAGGCTCACATTGGCCGTAATTATTGTGTCCGTCGAAGAATATCACATGGCTCAAACGGTATTTTTGATGATGGTTCACATGGCTCTAAGCACTATGGGACTTAACATCGGAGGTCATCAGTCCCCTAGACTTAGAACTACTTAAACCTAACTAACCTAAGGACATCACACACATCCATGCGCGAGACAGGATTCGAACCTGCGGCCGTAGCAGCAGCGCGGTTCCGGACTGAAGCGCTTACAACCGCTCGGCCACAGCGGCCGGCTTATGACGATGTCCCCTGTGAGAACTAATATGATTGTTTGTTGTAGTAGTTATCGCATACGCTAAGGCTTCTGATAATCTGTTTCAGATGCCGCCTGCTTCCCCGAAGAAATGGAGGATCCTCAGATCAAGTGCGCATGTGTCCTGAAAGGGTACGGTTCAGAAGAGGACAAAGCGCAGTGTTTGGGACGCGAAACTGTCGAGGGTAAGTCCGACAGCACGGAGCCGCATGCTGCTCTTTCGGCCTCACGAAATGTGTTTCCTTCAACAACACAGTATTAACACCTAAGTTTGTTCTGCTGGAAAGAATAGAAATATTTTTTATGACTGCATATGCGGGCAATAGTTTGTAATACCTCTGACGCTAATATTTTGATTTCGGAGCTGTTCACGATTTGAGGACGTCGCATAAAGAAGAAAACATCACAGCACTTTGTAGTCTTCCAATTGAGCATTTAAATACTGTCTCTCTACTACAAGAACAAAATCTAAACCTGTTCGCATCATAAGATACTTAGTGTCCATTAGTCACTTTTTACTGGACTTGAAATTATCTATCTAGCGTAAAAACTCTCAAGCAACACCTGCAGTAGTCGCACGCATCACTTTTAATCGATAGGTGGCAGCAGTTATTGTGTTATCTCTGTTTCTAACACATGCTAAAATGTTCCAACAGTAAGTCAGCCACTGGTTACAGACGATTTGAAAAGCAAACATATCTTATTTTTGAGATTAATTTCACATTTTAAGTTTTTATCGACATTTTTAGAGGTTACTATTAAGTTAAAGTTAATTTAAATCTAAATCTGAAAAATTCTAGTTGAGGAAAAACAGATTCCAGGGCAGCTATATAGGTTGAAAAGTTCGTAAAAATGAATACACCAACACCTAGAATGGATGTAAATACCAAAATAGTGCTGTGAGAATATCCATACAGAAAATGTCAGATTCTCGGTACGTAGGAACCGAGCGAGGTGGTGCAGCGCCTAGCACGATGGACTCTCACTCGGGAGGACGACGGTTCAAATACGCGACCGACCATCCCTAAATCGATCCCGGCAAGCGTGGGAATGGTTCCTTTGATAGGGCACGACCGCCTTCCTTCTCCATCCTTGACACATTCAGAGTCCGCCTGTTTAGCTTAGTGGTAACGTCCTTGCTTACCATGCAGCGGACCCTTCCTTCTCAGAATGTAGGCCACAATTTAATATTTGATTCCAGCCCGCGTTGGAGATATCCTCCGCCCGGGGACTGGGTGTTGTACTGTCCTCATCAGCATTTTATCCTCATCAACGGCACGCAAGTCGTCTAATGTGGCGTCGACTGAAATAAGACTTTCAACTCGGCGGCCGGACTTCCCCGGATGGGCCTCCTGGCCAACTAAGCCACATGATCATTCCATTTCATTTCAAAGTCCGAGCTTTTGCTCCGTCTCTAGTGACCTCGATGTCGACGGGACGTTAAACCACAATCTTCCTTCCTTCTCAGAATGTAGGCCACAATTTAATATTTGTCAAATATTTGTAAACCATGAAAAAAAAAGAAAACAGTAGATTCATTCCCAATACAGGAACAATACAAAACTCCAGAAGAACAAAACATTTAGAGAAACACATATAAAAGTCTACATAACACTGAGATCCAAAATTTGTCGTACGATAGCGATGCTTCGAGAAAACTGGGAAACTAAAGTGTTGGAGAGGCTTAGAGAGAAACTTCAGGATGATAATACCTCTGAATAAGAGGAAGGCTTAACGTTCCATATACTATGCTGTTATTAGAGACTGTGTACAAGCTCGGAATGGACAGTGACGGAGAAGGCAATCGAAAAAATGGTTCAAATGGCTCTGAGCACTATGGAACTTAACATCTGAGGTCATCAGTCCCCTAGAACTTAGAAGTACTTAAACCTAACTAACCTAAGGACATCACACACATCCATGCCCGAGGCAGGATTCGAACTTGCGACCGTAGCGGGCGCGCGGGTCCAGACTGAAGCGCCTAGAAACGCTCGGCAAAAAGGCGATCGGTCTTATACTTTACACGAGAACTATCGTGTTGATCAGCCGTAAAGTCTATATTTAGCTGTAAAGGGAACTGAACCGCAGTCCTCCAGAACAACAGTCCGGTGCCTCATCGGTGAGCCACCTCGTTTGTTGCTTCTTGTGAACTCGATGGTACTCCACCACCTTTCTTCCTTCTCAGTACGTAGACTACTATGTAACATTGGTCAAATATTTGCAGACCATGAAAAAAGAAAAGAGGTACTTCAGTCCCAGTACAGGAACAGCGGACAGGTCACTCGCTATGTTTGCCAGTGTCACGTCTGTGATTTGGAATAGGCTCTGTGTATTCTGCTCTTTGGGCGCAGCTGGCTGCAAACCGCGGAGCTGTCGACACAGAAAACTGCCTGAATCAGTAAAGACAGTCGCCATCACTAACGCACTGGAAACGCAATTCGTGGTCTGTAGCATTCTACCCTGAAACGACCGCTGGTGGGCTTAAACCAGGGGGTCAGACTTTCCTGCAGCGATCTGGAATACGTATTTATTGACATCTGTTATCTGACGTAGAGTTTTAGGAATCACCCCTCTCCCCAAAGTGACAAGTCACGATCGCTGGTGGGCTTAAACCAGGGCTCAGACTTTTCTGTGACGATCTAGAATACGTATCTATTGACATCTGTTATCTGACGTAGAGTTGTAGGCATCACCCCTTTCCCCAAAGTGACAAGTCACGAATGTTTATTTGTGGAGGAAAATACGTCTGGTGTACTGACGTAGGATTTTTAGAATGAAAAAACCACTCCATTGATCCCATCAACAATTATTGGAAGAGAAAATTGGATGACTCATATTGTTTTCACGGGGGAAATTTACTCTGGGAGGTAAGAGAGAAAACGTAAATAAGTTTCTATTTAATTTTCTGGTATCTTTGTCTTGGATCACTGACAGAAGAAATGTAGATGAGAACAATTGTCTTGTAGATGGAAGACTCGATCATATATAACAATTCCAGGATAATATAAACACAGTCCACTCGTAGGTAAAATTCATCATAGGAAACGAAACTGATAAAGAGGTAAATTTCTTAGATTTCACAGTAAACAAAGAGAACAACCAACATCATTTTTCAATACAGAAGAAATGCCCCACCACTAGCACTGCCATTCAAGATCATTGTAACCACATATTGTAGCCTCCCCCTTACTAATCAGCCCCCGGTAGCTGAGTGGTCAGCGCGACAGACTGTCAATCCAAAGGGCCCGGGTTCGGTTCCCGGCTGGGTCGGAGATTTTCTCCGCTTAGGGACTGGGTGTTGTGTTGTCGTAATCATCATCATTTCATCCCCATCGACGCGCAAGTCGCCGAAGTGGCGTCAAATCGAAAGACTTGCACCAGGCGAACGGTCTACCCGACGGAAGGCCTTCGTCACACGACATTTCCACTTCCATCAACCTATCCTGCTTGCGATATAAAATATGACCGTGGATCGTGTGTATACATAATGGAAATTTTCTGATTGGATAAGGCTATCTTTCCCGAAGAAGTAATACCGATAAGTAGGGGGAAATTGTACAATCGATCTTTCTGATAGAAAAAGTATACTAAAATAAAAAAAAGTAATTAGACTGAACAGGGCTACAATTTGGAAAAATGAAAGTTATTTTGTACATTTACTCACGAACAACACTGACAGATAAGGGGTACCACTAATCATGACTCCAAAAGTTACACTAATGAACGAAAAGGAAATAATTACGGTCGCCGGCCGCGGTGGCCGAGCGATTCTAGGCGCTTCAGCCCGGAACCGCGTGACTGCTACGGTCGCAGGTTCGAATACTGCCTAGGGCATGGATGTGTGTGATGTCCTTAGGTTAGTTAGGTTTAAGTAGTTCTAAGTTCTAGGGGACTGATGACCTCAGAGGTTAAATCCCATAGTGCTCAGAGCCATTTGAACCATTTTTAATTACGGTCGCCAGCCCACTAGGGCGATTTACATCCAAAATCCTGTAGAAGATGATGGGAAAGAAAAACATTTATTATTAAACACTGATGTGGCAACTGAAGGCTGTCACGTTTTTTGACACTAATTTTAACTGAGTATGGAATGATAAAGAAAACTGAGAAGTCACTTTTACGTTAAGTTTTTCATCGAATTTTGAAAAAGGCAATCGAGTAATGATTTGAAAATATCGACTTAAACTGTATGTTAGTATTGAACATCGTTACGTGAACAATAACTTTCAGAGACCTCAACATAACATCATCAAAGAAATTTAGAGAAAGGCAAGTACTTTTTACTTTGCGGTTACTTAATTTTCAAATTGTATTTCATGTTATTGACTGAACCACTGAGTCTTTTTTACTGACTTGAACAGAGTTATTTACTAGAATACGTACCAAACCAAACAGCCATGTACTCCAAGCTATATGTAAAATAAATAGAACTTCCGCAGTCTTAATTTGTGCATTTTCTTTAGATTGGGATTTTTTCCAGTGACAGATTCTCAAACTTTCGTTGGCATATAAGGAAAAAAGGGAACAAGGACCATGCTTGGTCTGGGGGGCAATGAGGTCACAGTCGTCCTGAATTTAACTGATTATTATTTAAATAACTTTCATTAATCAAATCACATTCAGTTGTGCTGCTGGGTTAGCCGTTAATACTTTCTACCAATGACCAGTCTTACTTCAGTGCTGTGCGTGCGACGAAACTCGGAGCCGACGACGAATCTGTGTTGTTGGAACTGCTGCTGTTGTTGAAGACGGTAGCATCTTATGGGACCAAGGCTAATTACAGGAACGGGCAATCGTAATTAATACAGCCTCTTCTGCCCGTTCACCGTCCTTTCTCCTGCTACTAGTCACCTGGCCAGCGCGCGTACATGATCCCGCCAAAATGGTACTCTCTACTGCGAGAGCGTTAACACCACACTTCCGCACACCACAAGCGCTGGAACCAGTCTCTCGCTCTCTCCGCGCGCTCTGCGGAACTACCCCCTACCCAAAGATTTTACAACGCACAAGCACTGCTATTATCGTTGCTAGTCGATGCACATAACAATTCCTTGGTCGTCTTTTTCCCAGAGCTTATAAGTTTCACAGTAAAACACAGATAAATACAATAAAACGTCAACAGACTTCTACCTAAATGTACACATACAGTGAAGCAATGTACTTACTTATTAAAAGAAAGCATTTAAATTACAAATATTTACATACAATTAAACAAATTATGTATCTGTAGCAGGTGCCATGCATCCTGCATTTTCGGTGTTACAATATGATTGTAAACAATATGAATAAAATTTTTGGCGATGAGGATAGCAGTAAAAACGTTCTAGAGGCAATAAAAAAAAAGAAAAGACAGCATGTGACACTGTTGACGGTGATTCGTCCGCTGGATGGAGATGTTAAGCTCTGCGGCCCTCTTGGATATTCGAGAGGAGGAGACTAGGTGCCGGCACCAGGTTTCACTCTCTGCCATGCTCACCATCATCATACAACGAAAACATAAGGCCTACACCGTACACGCGCCCATGACATTCAACTACACTTCACAAATATGCATATGATACAAACATTACATATCCGCAAGGGAAGGCATCTGTCTGCGCCACGATGATGAACTCATTTTCTCACCCCAAGGGATAACCCAGCCATCAGTGCCATACGACATTTACGCGACATCTTCGCGGGATGAAAATTTCTGCTGTAAGTAGCAACATGGATTCCGCTCCATTCGTCCGTGACACGCAGTGCGCTGTTGATAACAGGGCCCAGGCCGGTACTGTTTCTCTACTTTCGGAAGATGTTCGATAGCTTTCCGAACAGTGTTTAGGAAACAAGTTAAGAAATTAAAAAATTAGTGGACAGGATAGGTACCTCGATTCAAGTTCTTCTTGGTATGTGATAGGGCTGTTAGTGTTCACAATACATACAAATGATCAAGTATTCGCAAATTATTTGTTCCACGTATTGAAAAGATGTTGCTTCCTCTGAGACAATGTTCTCGTTAATTAATTCTCATTAATCTACCACATTTGTTTTCCGTCACAGAATGAGGTTTATTTATAAATGTACAGAGGGTGTACAAAAATATGAAAACACCTAACACACTACACAATAACATGGCCGATGCGGTGTAGGGAAACCGTTATCATTCTAAACACCTTAAAACCTTCACGGAATGGATAAATAAAGATCTTGTGTCTTTTTCAAGGGAACGTTATTCCATTCTTCTTGGAAACTAGTGGCAATTTAACGCAGATGGAAGTGAATAGCGACCACGCAATATTCTCTCCAAAGTAGGCCGCAAAGGCTGAATACTGACAAGGGAACATTCCCATCGCACCCCCCTCAGATTTAGTTATAATTTGGCACAGTGGATAGGCCTTGAAAAACTGAACACAGATCAATCGAGAAAACAGGAAGAAGTTATGTGGAACTATGAAAAAATAAGCAAAATATACAAACTGGGTCGTCCATGCCCAAGATAGGCAATATTAAGGCAGAGGTGAGCCGAGGAGCGCCGTGGTCCCGTGGTTAGCGTGAACAGCTATATATATATATATATATATATATATATATATATATATATATATATATATATATATATATATATATAGTGATCACACCCCGCTAGGACCCAACGAGATTACTCTGGGACACCAACATGACCAGGCGTTCCAGACAGCAGTAACTTTTGGGTTAAGTGGATGACTCTCCTTGGATTAGCATCTTTTACGAACTAACTAGCAAATATCACTATAAATTCGCCGAATTAGGTTAGATACAGTGTGCCATCGTAATTAAAAGAATTTAAAGGAGTTTTGTTGAACCACGCGGAGTACAGTTAATTTGAGCAAGGCGGACAGTAGGTTAACAATAGTAAGACATTCCAAGAGGCATTTACTCGCTGTAATGAAGAAAATGTGCAATGCACCATTAGAGGAATGAAATGATGTCTTAGGCTGAGCGATTCTAGGTGCTACAGTCTGGAACCGCGCGACCGCTACGGTCGCAGGTACGAATCCTGCGTCGGGCATGGATGTGTGTGATGTCCTTAGGTTAGTTAGGTTTAAGTACTTCTAAGTTCTAGGAGACTGATGACCTCAGATGTTGAGTCCTATAGTGCTCAGAGCCATTTGAGCCATCTTACGGCGGGCCGAGGTGACCGATCGGTTCTAGGCGCTACAGTCTGGAGCCGCGCGACCGCTACGGTCGCAGGTTCGAATCCTGTCTCGGGCATGGATATGTGTTACGTCCTTAGGTTAGTTAGGTTTAAATAGTTCTAAGTTCTAGGGGACTGATGACCTCAGATGTTAAGTCCCATAGTGCTCAGAGCCATGTCTTACATAAGGTACCACTAAATAGAAAATCATCACGTGGAACTGGGGATACAGGAGCATGCCAGAGACAATGAAGGGATAAACAAAGAAAATTCATTCACTCAGTAGTTCACATGTGCAGTAAGAGTAAAACAGAATTTTTCATCATGAATAGTACGTACTCATGTATAGTGAACCCCCGTTCTATGAGCAAGCTTGAGTTCGCAGGAAATCAAGTTAAGAGTATTTTTACTTCGCACTTAGAGGAAATGTTTCGTGACTGGATTTATAAAAAATTGAGAAAATGAAGTTGGTGGTTTCAATGCTTCACGTGTTTTGTGTTCTATATAGTCTGGTCCTCCCCCCTCGCCCTCCCCTCCCACGCCTCACCATCGTGAGTACTACGCACAGAATGTTCTTAAAACCAAACGAAATTGTCACAGAAGTCGCTTTTTGGGATCTCGTTCAACTTTCCCGTCACATTGGCTTCAATGTCGGTTATGTCGTCAAAGCATTGACATTTCTTGTGAATTTATAGACATTGTCGTTGTTTGGTAGGTTCGTATTGACAATACGAAGTTTGGTCAGCAGTGATAATTTTTTCGAGGAAAAAAAAAAACTTTCCATGTCTCGCAATCCAGTCAGGTCTCGGTAGGGGCCCGTTCACGGGCGAATTTTTTTTTTTTTCCGGAATTCGAGGAGTTCGTGACAGAATTTGCACACACTTTTCTCTTCGTAAAACAAATTCCTTCTCAAGCCTAAATTTAAATTTAGCGATGTTTCTTTATTACGATTTCTAGCAGAACCACGCTGACATTTTACGGCCGCACATCTGCCAGGTACCATTGTTTTCTCACAACTGTTGTCAGGCCCGCACACAGGGATGGTGGGGCAGACGACAAGTGCTCTCCCCACCCTCCTCCCACCCCGAAATTTCCAGATACAATGGAAATTTTCTAGTACCGAATGTCTTTCTTCATATTATTCATTCTTGATTATGACTGCAAGTCAAGTGGCAGTAGTTTCAGATGTAAAGAAGTTGACGATGAACAGCAAAGGAATATTCACGAAACTATGTGAGGCTGTAACTCTTGTAAAGTAGAGCAGATGGTGATCACTTTCATTACATTACTAAATCTGTGTTTGCATGAAGGTTTCCGTATAATTGTAAATAGATCACGCAAAGACAGGTTTTAGCTAATTAGTTTCCTTTGTCTGTAGTTTCAGTGCCATACAGTAGCTACACAAGGGAAAATTTAGGTGCGACTTGGCTGTGTCTGGACTATTTCGGAACAGAACAGGATTGACTCGAGGTTCGAAAATATGTGCCAAGTACATACATGCCTTTCACGTAGAAAAAAGAAATAGCGAATCTTAGCAGGAAGGGTCACGTGGAATGGAATAGACCTATCACAGAGAGAATGCTCTTCAGGCACCTGTCCAAACATATGAAAGTAAGCACCTCAAACAGCGCAAAGAGGTGAAGACAATAGCTCTGAGCCACTTAACGAGGGATATTTCATCGATTCCTTCGATGACGTGACTTTACTTTGTAACCTTCTGTTAGTTTCTTTGGATTTTTCAATGTATTTGCTTTTCTACTGTGTACTACGTGACTCTGATCTGCATTTTTCAAATTTGTTTGTTGGTGTTCATAAACTATCGCCGCTCTCTACATCTACATTTCCGAAAATGCGTTCTTACTGCAAAGATTACGCTAATAGGTATTTCCAAATTCTGTATAGAAATGGTTCAAATGGCTGTGATCACTGTGGGACTTAACATCTGAGGTCATCAGTCCCTTAGAACTTAGAACTACTTAAACCTAACTGACCTAAGGACAGCACGTACATCCATGCCCAAGGGAGGATTCGAACCTGCGACCGTAGCCGTCAAGCGGTTCCAGACTGAAGAGCCTAGAACAGCTCGGCCACACCGGCCGGCAATTCTGTATCCTATTTATACATCAGTACCTACTACCACAAATTGCCAAATAGTTGGTGGTACGCGTTACGGAAAATACGTTGGTATTGCTGGAGGTAATTTAATTCAGGAACATAGAAAACGTTTAGTTGCTCAACGTATGAACAGAAGCTATTCTGCACTTGCGATCACGCATGGTACTCACGAGGAAGAAAAATTCTGTCTTTAGAGAAGAATACAATCGGGAATAAATGTGTTCTTAGACAGAAGCAGAAGACAAATGCAAGTGAAATTTATCGGACAAATGGATAGATTAGATCCCATTCAGTACCACACGGTGAACCATCCACCATCATATTAAGTTTGCCGAGGTACCAGTGGTGCTACAGATTACATTTTCTTACGAACATTTGCAAATAAACCAATCAAACGGTCATGCATCCTCGCTTTCATGCAGGGACAAAAATATACACATAATAGATGGACATGAACGCTCCTGTCATTTCGAGAGACATATAGCCATTGGTTTCAGGTAGCTTGGGGTCTACAAAACTGCAGGATCAACGCTTGCTTTATTGGCAGTAGTAACCTGATAGTTAAGGCATTACACCCAAACACATATACATCCCACACACGTCATTTATAGTGTATGGTTTCTGAAATATTCTCAGCCAGCTCCGTTACCAAATTTTCACACAGGAAGTCATAATACACTGGCTAATAGAAAACGTTAATCACTGCAAAGAGAAAGAACAAACGAAATGCAACTTCATGGGTTGAGAGGCTATGTGATGTTACTGCAGTGATACATAGCCAAGTAAAATTTACGTAGAACTTGGCAGTATGAGCCCACGTATCAGTATGACGGTGCACCCACTGTGGCCTGCAGGCAACCCACCGACTCCCTTGAGACAAACTGGGGCCTCGCGGGATTAGCCAAGCGGTCTAAGGCGCTGCAGTCATGGACTATGCGGCTGATCCCGGCGGAGGTTCGAGTCCTCCCTCGAGCATGGGTGTGTGTGTTTGTCACCTATTCAAGTGATGGTTACGAATTTCTTTACTGCACATCTGAAATTTGGAGATAGTGTTGGTCTTATATTGTAGGTATCGTTTAAGAAGAGACTGTTCGAAAGTCCACTGCTAAATGGGTGAAATAGGAGACGAAAAGCTTTTTGAAAATATGTCCCTATTACAGTAGTTTAGAAGGTACAGCTATTGATATTTTGTTTCTCAGTCACAAGTAAAAAAGCACATGTTTCAGCATCTTTGGAAATTCACCCATTAAAGGGGTAAAATAGTGGGTGAAGGTCTTTTTACGAATAATTCAAAATTAAAGAACTACTAAAGCATTATTAGAGCTACGTCTGTGAATTTAGTATTTGCCTTCTCGTTTGGAAGTAAAAAATGCATGTTCCAGTGTTTTAGGAAATTCAGCCGCCTAACGGGTAGAAAGAGCGGATGTAAAGTTTTTTGAAATTATTTCATTATGATCATAGTTTCAAACGTAACTGTATGAAAATTTGCATTTGGCTTCTTGGTTGGATATAAATATACTTGTGTTATTATTGACGGAAATTCGATCCCTATAGGGATGAAAAAGGAGACGAAATTCTTTGTGGAAATATTTCATTATGCAATCATTTTTGAATCTAAATCTATAAAATTGGCATTTGGCTTTTTTGCTAGAAATTAAAACAAACACATTGGAAATTCAAACCTTCAGGAGGTGAAATATGGTGCTGAAAACTTTTAACAAAATATTTCGTTATATTAAAAAATTGATAAAGCTAAATCTATGAAAATTGATATTTCACTTCTTGGTTACTTTCAGAAAAATAAGTGTTTGGTGTTGAACAATGTAAAACGCCAAGAGGAGACGGATCCAAAGGGAATGTACGTATAGAACTCTATGCAAGGGATATGAACTTGAAGGCAATATTATGAATCAGAGAGAGAAGTATGTTTTAACATGTCGTCCCGTATGATCATTAAGACAAAGCACAAAAAGACCTTAAGACGAAACAACCCAGCAGTTGTAAAAGACATTCCCCCGTAATTACTGACATGTCTCGGAGAAGTAGCCATGAGAGAACTTTTCAGTCTAGATGCAAGGCATATGAGATAGGTGAAAGTACCAAATATCTCAAGCAAAATGTAGTATTTAGGATTCAAATGAAGGCAGGAGCGATCCTGGCGGAGGTTCGAGTCCTCCGTCGGGCATGGGTTTGTGTGTTTGTCCTTAGGATATTATAAGTTAAGTAGCGTGTAAGCCTAGGGACTGATGACCTTCGCAGTTAAGATTTCACACATATTTGAACATTTGACATACTGGGCCTGGTCTTTCACATCCTGGATGCTGGCGCCAGAACGCAGTTGAAGTCCTAGCTGGTCCTACAGACGTTATATCGGACGCGGATCCAGGTAGCTTCCTGGCCACGGGAATAACCCACACAGCCAGGTCATAGGGTCACGTCACCTGCATGGACGACCATTGTTCTGTTGAAAAACGTCACCACCATACTGTCACATGAGATATGAGAACGCAGGATGTCGGCGACACACCATTGTGCCGTCAGATTTCGTCAGTCAGTACTATCTGTGACTTGAGGTCGTCTTCGACAGACCTCAATCTGTGATGCAACGAGAAGCAGCGCTGTGCCTGGACGAGTGGGGCCTCTCCACAGAACTCCGCTATATTTACCATCTACATCTAAATCTACATTTATACTCCGCAAGCCACCCAACGGTGTGTGGCGGAGGGCACTTTACGTGCCACTGTCATTACCTCCCTTTCCTGTTCCAGTAGCGTATGGTTCGCGGGAAGAACGACTGTCTGAAAGCCTCCTTGCGCGCTCTAATCTCTCTAATTTTACATTCGTGATCTCCTCGGGAGGTATAAGTAGGTCGAAGTAATATATTCGATGCCTCATCCAGAAACGCACCCTCTCGAAACCTGGACAGCAAGCTACACCGCAATGCAGAGCGCCTCTCTTGCAGAGTCTGCCACTTGAGTTTGTTAAACATCTCCGTAACGCTATCACGGTTACCAAATAACCCTGTGACGAAACGCGCCGCTCGTCTTTGGATCTTCTCTATCTCCTCCGTCAACCCGATCTGGTACGAATCCCACACTGATGAGCAATACTCAAGTATAGGTCGAACGAGTGTTTTGTAAGCTACCTCCTTTGTTGATGGACTACATTTTCTAAGGACCCTCTCAATGAATCTCAACCTGGTACCCGCCTTACCAACAATTAATTTAATTTGATCGTTCCACTTCAAATCGTTCCGCACGCATACTCCCAAATATTTTACAGAAGTAACTGCTACCAGTGTTTGTTCCGCTATCATATAATCATACAATAAAGGATCCTTCTTTCTATGTATTGGCAATACATTACATTTGTCTATGTTAAGGGTCAGTTGCCACTCCCTGCACCAAGCGCCTATCCGCTGCAGATCTTCCTGCATTACGCTACAATTTTCTAATGCTGCAACTCTTCTGTATACTACAGCATCATCCGCGAAAAGCCGCATGGAACTTCTGACACTATCTACTAGGTCATTTATATATATTGTGAAAAGCAATGGTCCCATAACACTCCCCTGTGGCACGCCAGAGGTTACTTTAACGACTGTAGACGTCTCGCCATTGATAACAACATGCTGTGTTCTGTTTACTAAAATCTCTTCAATCCAGCCACACAGCTGGTCTGATATTCCGTATGCTCTTACTTTGTTTATCAGGCGACAGTGTGGAACTGTATCGAACGCCTTCCGGAAGTCAAGAAAAATAGCATCTACCTGGGAGCCTGTATCTAATATTTCCTGGGTCTCATGAACAAATAAAGCGAGTTGGGTCCCACATGATCGCTGTTTCCGGAATCCATGTTGATTCCTACATAGTAGATTCTGAGTTTCCAAAAACGACATGATACTCGAGCAAAAATCATGTTCTAAAATTCTACAACAGATCGACGTCAGAGACATAGGTCTATAGTTTTGCGCATCTGCTCGACGACCCTTCTTGAAGACTGGGACTACCTGTGCTCTTTTCCAATCATTTGGAACCTTCCGTTCCTCTAGAGACTTGCGGTACACGGCTGTTAGAAGGGGGGCAAGTTCTTTCGCGTACTCTGTGTAGAATCGTATTGGTATCCCGTCAGGTCCAGTGGACTTTCCTCTGTTGAGTGATTCCAGTTGCTTTTCTAGATATCGTTGCTAGTGCAGAATCACGATTCATTGCTAACACAATCAGCAATCCATCCTTCTCTGTCACGTCACTGCTCTAAAAAGTGCCTTTGTGGTGTTACCGGCAGCCTCCATTGCAGGTTATTGCAGTTAGTGTACTACTTATTATCGGATTTCAGACGCAGATGTGAAGAGATTGGGTGCACAATACGGCGATCATCGCTTCTGGTGGTCAGGCATGGTTGACTGGACCGTAGTCGACGAGTGCAGATGCCCTCACGTTCCCATACAGTCCAATATCGAGCTACAGTCATATATGGATTTTCCACAAATCTGGTTATTGCGCGATTCGGCCAAACGACCAAGCTGTGATACACAATGACGCCCCTTTCAGACCTCTGATGACACAGTTTCACACGAGTACACTGCTTCTCCGTGTCCTTACAGTGATCACTCAGCATCTGACGCTGGTCCAGTTCTCATATAAACTACATTCTATCATGACAGTTACCGTCGCCTCATGTTTGTGAACATAGCTTCTCCGTGAACAAACAAAAACTTCTCCGCTATACTCAGCTTCTCTGGTGCATCAGTAGGCTCGTCGGTAGCAGAACTTTAAAACACTCACATCCGAATCCCACAATCGGCCGTCTCGATGGTCACTCGACCCGGATTATGAGTAGTCACTTGGTAAGTGTTGCATAAATTTGAAACATACTGTCGTAATCCTGGGACCATCATGATTATCATCTTCTCGCAACATCATTTGTATTACTTGTTGTGAACTTATGCACTTGGAAGAACACCTGCTCCAATTTACATAACGTTAATCTCAACAGCACCTGTAAAATAAACTTGTGGAGATAGAAAGTTTTCCCCAAATACAGCCACGACAACTTCTGCTTCCTGCAATCTTGGACCATCCATTGTCTCACAAATATCTTGTCGTGATAACTGGACCATTGCAGACCATTTCGCTTCTCGGTTAACATATTATCTATGCTGGAGTTTCACCTTGCTTTCAGCCGTTCGCAGTACCGGCACTGTTTTGGTTGCTGTTACAAGGCCATGTGAGTCAGTCATCCAGACTGTTGTCCATGTAACTACTGAAAAGGCTGCTGTCCCTCTTCAGGAACCACACCTTTGTCCAGCCTCTCAACAGATACCCCTCTGTTGTGGTTGCACCTACGGTTGTTTCGTAAGATTCTTCTCTTTCGTCACGACACTTAAAAATTCATCTTCGTCGTTCCGCTACAGTTAACGGTAGTAAAAAAGGTGAATATAGTCGTAGATCCAAAATCCACACCATCACACGTCGCTAAGTCGTCGCAGCTAAAATGTCGCTGAGAAGAGTGCGTCGTAAATGTCGTAGATAGGCGCCAAAACTACGTCGTCACTCGTTTGGTTGATCCCGGAAGAGTTCCCAAAATTTCTAGAAAAACAGTTTAGATTCTCACATGAAGTATTCATTATCAGCACAGTTACAAATTCTAATGATAATCGAAAGAAAGGAAACTCGCATCTTCTCTGTGAACTCAAAAATTAGTTTGCTTTATTTGGAAATTCTAGTGCGTCTTTAGTCCCTCTTGAGGAAGCAGGCGTTGTGTGGCCTCTCAACAGATACCCCTCCATTGTGGTTGTACCTACAGTACGGCTATCTGTATCGCTGAGGTACGCAAGCCTTCCTACCAACAGCAAGGTCCATGGTTCAAAAAATGGCTCTGAGCACTATGGGACTTAACATCTGTGGTTATCAGTCCCCTAGAACTTAGAACTACTTAAACCTAACTAACCTAAGGACATCACACACATCCATGCCCGAGGCAGGATTCGAACCTGCGACCGTAGCGGTCATGCGATTCCAGACTGAAGCGCCTAGAACCGCTCGGCCACAATGGCCGGCCCATGGTTCATAGCTACAAATATTACTTGCTTGATAGTGAGCTTCCTGGAACATTTAGATCTGAACTTCTGATAAATAATTATTGGATTTTGGAATAAATAAAACGAGAATATAATAAAAATAGTAAACAACAATTAAGACTTTTAATTTAATACAATTTCGAAACAAAATTGTCTTTAAAATTATTTTATAAGGTGATCAAATAGCTGAGAGATGGATGTCTCGACAGGAAAAGTTTGCAGGACGCCATATTGTGTGTGGTGTGTGTGTGTGTGTGTGTGTGTGTGTGTGTGTGCGTGAGTGCGTGATCATGTGCGTGCGTGTTTGTTCTAAACCACCGGTAGAGAGCAACATCTGCTCAAATGTTACACAAACAACCAATGATGAAGATATCAAGTATCTCCCATGATGAAATTAGGGCTTCCATCCAAGTGCAAACAGGTGAATGGGTGGAAGAAAATTTGGTTACCCTCACGCCCTGGAAAAGGGGAGCTACTCATAAAGGCTGTTGAGTTACTCGGATAAAATCAAGCAACGATGGTCTTTGCTGAGAAGAGGAATACTCCGCTAATATATCGACACTAGGAAATACACATAGGTACTTTTTTAGACGTGCAGGACAAAAAAGGAAATTATCTGGATTGAGATTAGGCATGTGGAATGTAAATAATTTGGAAAATATAATACGAGAATTGAAGAGGTGCATCGTTAATAATTACCATGGGACGAGAAACTGAGCACGGAGTAAAGAAAGTAATATACAAAGATGAACGTAAAAACGCAATAAGTGTTCATTTAATATACAAGAAAGAAATGGATAGGAACCTTACCAAAGAAACAGTAATGAATCAAATTTACTAGTAAAGAAGGCTAGTAATGAAGTCTCTGTGGATATTTTAATCATTCGTGTTTACAAGAAGGCAAAAAGGAGCAGATTACATGAAAGAAAAAAAGGAAACAGATGCATTATTTCAACAAACAGTAGAAATCTGTTAATAAAATAGAAAGAGACGAGCATAGGCTGTAATGATTTGACACTGGAATGGCATAGCAGGGAAAATTTAAAAACGAATTTACTTTGCGAGCAAAGACTTGGGGAAAAGAAAACAAGAGTAAACTAAACCAATAGCGCCTTCATATCTGAATTCCAATACTGCGTGAGACAACCATTATCTAAGACTGTAGCCATGTAGAGCTCCTGAGGGTAGCATAAGGTACCAGGTTGATTGTGATCTCCAGTCAGAAGTCTGCTTAGGTGCTTCTCTCCACACTAAACTATCCCAAGCAAGTCTCTTCATTTCTGCGCAACTAATGTTGCGTACATCTACCTGAACTTTGTTATTGTGATCAAGGTTTGGTCTCATTCTACAATTTTTATCCTCTGTACCTCCATTCTTAACCAAATTAAGGATTTCTTGAGCTACAGATGTGTGACATACCAACTGATCACTTCCTTTATTCAAGTTGAAATAGAAATTTGATTTTCCCGCTTTCGGTTCAGTACTACTTCATTATGCATCCGATCTACCCGTGGAATCTCCACCGCCCTTCCGTAGCAGTACATTTCAAAAGCATCCGGTTTTTTAAAATCTCTTGATCATCAACATTTCTCTCGTTTACAACTGCATACTCCAGATAAAAGCGGTCTGATCTCGTAATGTGTTTTCCTCAGCATCACTTCATTTATTTTTCCTACACCTCTTCACTACTGTTTTCTTCCGCTGGTATTCATCGCATAAGTTATTTTCAAGACATTTTCAATCATGTTCAACTTATATTGCAGCTTCTATGAATTCCCTGACAGAATTACAACACCACTGGTAAACCCAAAAGTTTTTGTTTCTTCCCTCCTAACTTCAAATGCTTTTCATAATTTCTCAATAGCTTTCCTTATTGCTTGCTCAGTGTACGGTTTGAATAACACTGAGAATGAGCTAGAACCTCGGCTCATTCCCTGTCATGTCCTTCGATAGTCTGATCAAAGTACAAGGTGTAGGTGAACTTCCACTCCTTTGCATTTTGTACCTGCTACAGATTTTAAACAGATATATTTCAGTTAATGTTGTTAAATCTTTCTCTAAATATACAAATGCTACATATATGGTTTAGCATGTTATCAATCGACCTTTTAAGGGACCTTGCAAGATCAGTATTGCCATGTGTGTTCCTCCATTGCTCCACAACCCAAACTGAATTCCTTGAGGTAGATGTGTACAAGTTTATTCCATTATCCCGTAAATACACTATGGGATCAAAAGTATCCGGACACCTGGCTGAAAATAACTTACAAGTTCGTGGCGCCCTCCATCGGTAATGCTGGGATTCAATACGGTGTTGGCCCTCCCTTAGTCTCGATGACAGCTTCCACTCTCGCATGCTTACGTTCGATCAGGTGCTGGAAGGTTTCTTGGGTAATGGCAGCCCATTCTTCAAGAAAGTGCTGCACTGAGGAGAGGTCGGCGAGGCCTGGCACGAAGCCGGCGTTCCAAAACATCTCAGAGGTGTTCTATAGGATTCAGGTCAGGACCCTGTGCAGGCCAGTCCATTACAGGGATGCTGTGTAATACTCCGCCACAGGTCGCGTATTATAAACAGGTGCTCAATCGTTTTGAAGATGCAGTCGCCATCCCCGAATTGCTCTGCAACAGTGGGAAGCAAGAAGGTACTTAAAACATCAATGTAGGCCTGTGCTGTGATAGTGCCACACAAAACAACAAGGGATGCAAGCCCCAGCCATGAAAAACACGACCACACCATAACACCACCTTCTCTTAATTTTACTGTTGGCGCTACTCACGCTGGCAGGTGACGTTCACCGGGCATTCACCATACCCACACCCTGCCATCTGATCGCCACTCGTGATTCGTCACTCCACACAACGTTTTTCCACTGTTCAGTCGTCCAATGTTTACGCTCCTTACACCAAGCGAGGCGTCATTTGGCGTTTACCTGCGTGATGTGTGGCTTATGAGCAGCCGCTCGACCAAGAATTCCAAGTTTTCTCACCTCCCGCCTAACTATCATAGTACTTACAGTGGATTCTGATGCAGTTTGGAATGCCTGTGTGATGGCATGTATAGATGTCTGCCTATTACACATTGCAACCCTCTTCAACTGTCGGCGATGTCAGTCAACAGACGAGGTCGGCCTGTACGCTTTGTGCTTTACGTGGCCCTTCACGTCTGAACTTCACTATTACTTCGAAAATAGTGGACCTAGAGATGTTTAAGAGTGCGGAAATCTCGCGTACAGGCTAAGGACATAAGTAACACCCAAGAACCTGACGGTGTTGCAAGTCCGTGAATTCCGCGGAGCGTCCCATTCTGCTCTCTTACCGTGTCTAATGATTACTGTGGTGGCTAATATGGAGTACCTGGCAGTAGACAGCAGCACAATGCACCTAATATGAAAAACGTATGTTTTTGTTGGTTTCCAGACTCTTTTGATCGCATAGTGTAATCCATTTAAATATTTTATAGCTGTATCAAAAAAAAACAGCTATAAAATATTTAATATTTTTATAGCTGTATCCCACCCCCCATGAACCATGGACCTTGCCGTTGGTGGGGAGGCTTGCGTGCCTCAGCGATACAGATTGCCGTACCGTAGGTGCAACCACAACGGAGGGGTATCTGTTGAGAGGCCAGACAAACGTGTGGTTCCTGAAGAGGGGCAGCAGCCTTTTCAGTAGTTGCAAGGGCAACAGTCTGGATGATTGACTGATCTGGCCTTGTAACAATAACCAAAACGGCCTTGCTGTGCTGGTACTGCGAACGGCTGAAAGCAAGGGGAAACTACAGCCGTAATTTTTCCCGAGGGCATGCAGCTTTACTGTATGATTACATGATGATGGCGTCCTCTTGGGTAAAATATTCCGGAGGTAAAATAGTCCCCCATTCGGATCTCCGGGCGGGGACTACTCAAGAGGATGTCGTTATCAGCAGAAAGAAAACTGGCGTTCTACGGATCGGAGCGTGGAATGTCAGATCCCATAATCGGGCAGGTAGGTTAGAAAATTTAAAAAGGGAAATGGATAGGTTGAAGTTAGATATAGTGGGAATTAGTGAAGTTCGGTGGCAGGAGGAACAAGACTTCTGGTCAGGTGACTACAGGGTTATAAACACAAAATCAAATAGGGGTAATGCAGGAGTAGGTTTAATAATGAATAGGAAAATAGGAATGCGGGTAAGCTACTACAAACAGCATAGTGAACGCATTATTGTGGCCAAGATAGATACGAAGCCCACACCTACTACAGTAGTACAAGTTTATATGCCAACTAGCTCTGCAGATGACGAAGAAATTGAAGAAATGTATGATGAAATAAAAGAAATTATTCAGATTGTGAAGGGAGACGAAAATTTAATAGTCATGGGTGACTGGAATTCGAGTGTAGGAAAAGGGAGAGAAGGAAACATAGTAGGTGAATATGGATTGGGGGACAGAAATGAAAGAGGAAGCCGCCTGGTAGAATTTTGCACAGAGCACAACATAATCATAGCTAACACTTGGTTTAAGAATCATGAAAGAAGGTTGTATACATGGAAGAACCCTGGAGATACTAAAAGGTATCAGATAGATTATATAATGGTAAGACAGAGATTTAGGAACCAGGTTTTAAATTGTAAGACATTTCCAGGGGCAGATGTGGACTCTGACCACAATCTATTGGTTATGACCTGTAGATTAAAACTGAAGAAACTGCAAAAAGGTGGCAATTTAAGGAGATGGGACCTGGATAAACTAAAAGAACCAGAGGTTGTACAGAGATTCAGGGAGAGCATAAGGGAGCAATTGACAGGAATGGGGGAAATAAATACAGTAGAAGAAGAATGGGTAGCTTTGAGGGATGAAGTAGTGAAGGCAGCAGAGGATCAAGTAGGTAAAAAGACGAGGGCTAGTAGAAATCCTTGGGCAACAGAAGAAATATTGAATTTGATTGATGCAAGGAGAAAATATAAAAATGCAGTAAGTGAAACAGACAAAAAGGAATACAAACGTCTCAAAAATGAGATCGACAGGAAGTGCAAAATGGCTAAGCAGGGATGGCTAGAGGACAAATGTAAGGATGTAGAGGCCTATCTCACTAGGGGTAAGATAGATACCGCCTACAGGAAACTTAAAGAGACCTTTGGAGAAAGGAGAAACACTTGTATGAATATCAAGAGCTCAGATGGAAACCCAGTTCTAAGCAAAGATGGGAAAGCAGAAAGGTGGAAGGAGTATATAGAGGGTCTATACAAGGGCGATGTACTTGAGGACAATATTATGGAAATGGAAGAGGATGTAGATGAAGATGAAATGGGAGATACGATACTGCGTGAAGAGTTTGACAGAGCACTGAAAGACCTGAGTCGAAACAAGGCCCCCGGAGTAGACAATATTCCATTGGAACTACTGACGGCCGTGGGAGAGCCAGTCCTGACAAAACTCTACCATCTGGTGAGCAAGATGTATGAAACAGGCGAAATACCCTCAGACTTCAAGAAGAATATAATAATTCCAATCCCAAAGAAAGCAGGTGTTGACAGATGTGAAAATTACCGAACTATCAGCTTAATAAGTCACAGCTGCAAAATACTAACACGAATTCTTTACAGACGAATGGAAAAACTAGTAGAAGCCAACCTCGTGGAAGATCAGTTTGGATTCCGTAGAAACACTGGAACACGTGAGGCAATACTGACCTTACGACTTATCTTAGAAGAAAGATTAAGGAAAGGCAAACCTACGTTTCTAGCATTTGTAGACTTAGAGAAAGCTTTTGACAATGTTGACTGGAATACTCTCTTTCAAATTCTAAAGGTGGCAGGGATAAAATACAGGGAGCGAAAGGCTATTTACAATTTGTACAGAAACCAGATGGCAGTTATAAGAGTCGAGGGACATGAAAGGGAAGCAGTTGTTGGGAAGGGAGTAAGACAGGGTTGTAGCCTCTCCCCGATGTTGTTCAATCTGTATATTGAGCAAGCAGTAAAGGAAACAAAAGAAAAATTCGGAGTAGGTATTAAAATTCATGGAGAAGAAATAAAAACTTTGAGGTTCGCCGATGACATTGTAATTCTGTCAGAGACAGCAAAGGACTTGGAAGAGCAGTTGAATGGAATGGACAGTGTCTTGAAAGGAGGATATAAGATGAACATCAACAAAAGCAAAACAAGGATAATGGAATGTAGTCTAATTAAGTCGGGTGATGCTGAGGGAATTAGATTAGGAAATGAGTCACTTAAAGTAGTAAAGGAGTTTTGCTATTTGGGGAGCAAAATAACTGATGATGGTCGAAGTAGAGAGGATATAAAATGTAGACTGGCAATGGCAAGGAAAGCGTTTCTGAAGAAGAGAAATTTGTTAACATCCAGTATTGATTTAAGTGTCAGGAAGTCATTTCTGAAAGTATTCGTATGGAGTGTAGCCATGTATGGAAGTGAAACATGGACAATAAATAGTTTGGACAAGAAGAGAATAGAAGCTTTCGAAATGTGGTGCTACAGAAGAATGCTGAAGATTAGATGGGTAGATCACATAACTAATGAGGAAGTATTGAATAGGATTGGGGAGAAGAGAAGTTTGTGGCACAACTTGACCAGAAGAAGGGATCGGTTGGTAGGACATGTTCTGAGGCATCAAGGGATCACCAATTTAGTATTGGAGGGCAGCGTGGAGGGTAAAAATCGTAGAGGGAGACCAAGAGATGAATACACTAAGCAGATTCAGAAGGATGTAGGTTGCAGTAGGTACTGGGAGATGAAAAAGCTTGCACAGGATAGAGTAGCATGGAGAGCTGCATCAAACCAGTCTCAGGACTGAAGACCACAACAACAACAACATAGCTGTATCATACACTGAAGCCCAAAGAAACTGGTACAGGCATTCTTATTCAAATATAGAGATATGTAAAAAGGCATAATATGGCGCAGCCATCGGCAACGCCTATATGAGACAACAGTGGTCTGGCGCAGTTGTTAGATCGATTACTGCTGCTACAGTGGCATGTTATCAAGATTTAAGAGAGTTTTGACGTGGTATTATAGTCGGGGTACGATCGATGGGACACATCATCTCTGAGGTAGCGATGACGTTGGGACTTTCCCTTACGGTCATTTCACAAGCGTACCGTGAATATCAGGAATCGGGTAAAACATCAAATCTCCGACCGCTGCGGCCGGAGAAAGATCCTGGAAGGACAGGACCAACGGCAACTGAAGAGAATCGTTCAACGTGACAGAGGTGCAACCCATCCGCAAAATGCTGGGCCGTCAACAAGTGTGAGCGTGCGAACCGTTCAACAAAACATCACCGAAACCGGCTTTCGGAGTCAAAGTCCCACTCGTGTACTCTTCATGACTGCACGACGCAGAGCTTTAAGCCTCGCCTGGGCCCGTCAACACCGAGGTTGGACTGTTGATGACTGGAAATATTTTGCATGGTCGGACGAGTCTCGTTTCAAATTGTATCGAGTGGATGGACGTGTACGGCTATGGAGACAACCTCATGAATCCATGGACTCTGCATGTCAGCAGGGGTCTGTTGAAGCCGGTGAGGCTCTGCAATGGTGTGGTGCATGTGCTGTTGGAGTGATATGGGACCCCTGATACGTCTTGATACGACTCTGACAGGTGACACGTACTAAGCATCCTATATGATCACCTGCACCCATTCATGTCCATTGCGCGTTCCGACCGACTTGGTCAATTCCAGATGGACAATGCGACACCCCACACGTCCAGAATTGCTACAGAGTGACTCCAGGAACACTCTTATGAGTTTAAACACTTCCGCTGGCCACCAAATTCCCCAGACATGAACATTATGGAGCCTATCTGGAATGCCTTGCAATATGCTGTTCAGAAGAGATCTCCACCCCCTCATAATCTTACAGATTTATGGACAGCCCTGCAACATTCATGGTGTCAGTTCCCTCAAGCACTACTTCAGACATTAGTCGAGTCCATGCGAAGTCGTGTTGCGGCACTTTTGCGTCCTCGCAGGGGCCCTACACAATATTAGGCAGGTATACCAGTTTCCTTGGCTCTTCAGTGTATTAGCCGTATGGTTCGGTGATCCTTAAACCTGTTTGCTCCTGCCTTCAAAAAAATGTTCAAATTTGTGTGAAATCTTATGGGACTTAACTGCTAAGGTCATCAGACCCTAAGCTTACACACTACTTAACCTAAATTATCCTAAGGACAAACACACACATCATATGCCTTGCATCCTAGACTGAAAAGTTCTCTCATGGCTACTTCTCCGAGACATGTCAGTAATTACGGGGAATGTCTTTTACAACTGCTGGGTTGTTTCGTCTTAAGGTCTTTTTGTGCTTTGTCTAAATTATCATACGGAACGACATGTTAAAATATACTTCTCTCAGATTCATAATATCGTCTTCAAGTTCATATCCCATGCATAGAGTTCTATACGTACATTCCCTTTGGATCCTTCTCCTCTTGGCGTTTCACATTGTTCAACCCCAAACACATATATTTCTGAAAGTAACCAAGAAATGAAATATCTATTTTCATAGATTTAGCTTTAATTTTTTTTAATATAACGAAATATTTTGTTAAAAGTTTTCAGCCCCATATTTCACCTCCTGAGGGTTTTATTTCCAATGTGTATTTTTTAATCTCTAGCCAAGAAGCCAAATGCCAATTTTCATAGATTCAAAAAAGCTTGCATAATGATATATTTCCACAAAGAATTTCTTCTCCTTTTTCATCCCTATAGGGATAGAATTTCAGTCAATAATAACACAAGTATATTTATATCCAGCCAAGAAGCCAAATGCAACTTTTCATAATGAAATAATTTCAAAAACCTTTACATCCGCTCTTTCTACCCGTTAGGCGGCTGAATTTCCTAAAACACTGGAACATGTAATTTTTATTTCCAAACGAGAAGGCAAATACTAAATTCACAGATGTAGCTTTAAGAATGCTTTAGTAGTTCTTTAATTTTGAATTATTCGTAAAAAGAGTTTCACCTACTATTTTACCCCTTTTCTGCGCGAATTTCCAAAAATGCTGAAACATGTGCGTTTTTTGTGACTTAGAAACAAAATACCAATAGCTGTACCTTCTAAACTACTGTAATAGGGACATATTTTCAAAAAGCTTTTCGGATCCCATTTCACCCATTTTGCAGTGGACTTTCGAACAGTCTCTTCTTAAACGATACCTACAGTATAAGACCAACACTATTTCCAAATTTCAGATGTGCAGTAAAGAAATTCGTAACCATCACTTGAATAGGTGACAGGCCCAAAGATATGCATTACAAGCATGCAACTCAAAGATAATTGCATAAAATTGGGTACACATACGTACTTCTATATTCAATAAGCGTAAGACTGAAATGAAGCGCGAAGACGCTGAAGTTCTATTATTTTCATAATATTTAGTCAAAAGTCAAAGATATTAGTGTAAAGTGCATACACATATATACCTCTCAATTTAATATGTGTAATATTGAAAGAAAGCGTAAAAAACTGTGTCAAGTTGCGTTATTTTCGTAAACATTACTTGAAAGTCAAACATATTTTTGTAAAACTATGTACACAAACATACCTGTGTATTTAATCAGCCAAATTGTAGTATTTCCGAAGCCTTCTCTCGGAAGCCAAAGATATTTACGTAAAATTAGATACTGAATTGTGTACACATACACTCAAACAAACACACACACACACACACACACACACACACACACACACACACACACACGGAGAGAGAGAGAGAGAGGGAGAGAGAGTTGCACATGATTAATGAATGCTAACTATCGAGTTCTGACTTACCTGACTTCGCACAAACCAGACAAAATTCTGTAACAAATTTCACTTTAAGTGTAACAATTTCTTTCAAAATACTTTCCCTAAAAACTGTAACAACTTCCCCCAAACTATATCAACTTGTTCTTAAAATTTTGTCAACTTGCCCTCTCAAAACTGAGTCAGTTGGCCTCATAAACCGTATCAACTTACCCCAAAATTATATCTGTTTGCCCCAAAACTGTGTGAACTTACATCCACAACTGTATCAGTTGTCCTCACCAATTGTAACATCCTGTCCTCAAAACAGTATCACATTATCCCTTTGGTGTAACCAGTTTCCCCAGATCTCCAGCAAACTGTCCTCCAGTTAATGATCAGTCACATATAAGCACAAAACGAATGGCCTTTTACATCTTTATGTTACTTGAAACGGTAACAAATTGTCCCACAATGACAGTCAGTGGGCAGTGATGGCCAGTGGACAATGTTGTTCAGTTTACAGGTTGACCACCATTTCTCTGCATAATAATGGGTGGGGGCAATGACACAGATACGTTGCAAGTACCTCCGTACATCAATAATGTACTTCCTCATCATTTAAACATCTGCTCACGAAACATTTTTTCCTCACTTTCCAACTCCGCCTCAGCGTCAAATTTCATCTCTCATACATGTCGACCCACAATTTAGTTCTGCATTTTTATGATTTCATATCTTTCCAACTGTGCCTTATCATTAAATGTCGTCTCTCACGTGCAACCACAAAATTTTAAAATCATAGCGTCTGTAACTGAAAACCACTGCACTGTAGCTCAACTTTTTGCGCCATGTCCAAAAGAAAAGTGTGAATACTTGAGGTTTATTATCAGTAAAACACACACACACACACACACACACACACACACAAACACACACACACTCACACACACGCACACACACACAGACACGCACACACACATACACATACACACACACACACACACACACACACACACACACACACACACACACATTAATTTTTCGTTATTTTTGGGAAAATTATCGATCTGAATTATTACTGCTAAGTTAAAAAAGAACGTCATACTGGATCGTAGTCGTTAATAACACACACATCTCACATACGTCAATGTTGAATGTTGCCACTTACTGTCACACACACACACACACACAGACAGAGAGAGAGAGAGAGAGGACGCATTTCAAATCACCAATGTTAAGTTGTGTGAAGCACACACAGAATATTACAGTGGGCTAAAATCTCAACCTGGAAATACTCTAAACGTAAAATTTACTACAACTTTTCTTTTTCATATAATATATTTTTCATTCAATGCTCTTACAGTCAGTTCTATCACATACATTGTCTTTTATACGAGAGCATGTACGATGTATCAGTAAATTCGAAATGTGTACCTGAAAACAATGAGTAAGGAATACGTGAATTCACTTCAGCTACAGTTTAATTTTTTTCATACACATTTGATGTGTTTATATTATACACATTTTTACATGTATCTGAATATTTTTCAATAAAATCACCTGTCATCATTTTTCATGCAGTAATCTTGCCTTCTTTCTCATGAAGTATCTAAACATTTGTCATCTTGTGCAGATAAAACTCGTTTATGTCATTTAAAAGTGGAAACAGCATGTTGATAGATTGTTTGCACTTCTTAAACCAATACACATTGTCTTTGACGTCAGTGGTTAATTTATTAACAGAAGATTGCCTTATACCGTTCACTCTGCACGTTATGCGCCCAGACTCAGTCTTGTGACAATAAATTCTTGCTCTGTGATCGACAAATTTTATAACGTGTAATTACAATGAAATACAGACCCTTAGCTGCGTACAGCCGTTGATAAATATCAACGGAGACAGGTGAAAATTTGTGCCCTAACCGGGACTCAAACCCGGGATCTCCTACTGACATGGCAGACGCTCTGTCCATCTGAGCCTTTTTTTTCTTCGCTATTTTTTATAGCAAACGATCTGTCCCACAGAGCCGTTTTTTAATTTTTTGTTTTTTTGTATTTTTTCTTTTTTTGGCTTTGTGAAGACTTTCAGTACCAGGCAAGAGGAGGTAAAGAGGGCAGGGGTCGAAGATCTGAGGCCTGTTCACAATGCCTCTCCCATACCTGCTACTGTGTGGCTCCATTATTATCATGTAGTTCCATATATGCCTTAAAACGTAGAACACAACACGAGTAATAAGTAACGTAAAATAAATAACAGATTGCCACTTCCAATGGTATGGGAGTGCGTGCCAGGCAGTTGGCGGCAAAGAGGGAAGGGGTCAACAATTCTGAGGCCTGGCCCTTGCCGCCCCCATACCTGTCACCCACTCACAATTCTTTTTGTATTTTTTTTTTTTAAGTCTGTCAGCACCAGGTAAGCGGAGGCAAAGTGGGCAAGGATCGAAGACCCAAGGCCTGACCACAATGCCTCCCCCATACCTGTACTGAGTAGCTCCATTATTCCCATGTATTCCCATACATGCCTTAAACCATAGCCATCGAGCCATCGAGGACACAGAGAATAGTGCGACTGCAGGGACTTACCTCTGGCACGCTCCTCGTGAGACCCACATTTCCAACTTAGTGTCCACACACTACATTTGTAATACCCTTGCCCACTATACTCATTACTCGCGGCAGTCAGTCGACCTATTCCCGCAAGAGTTCGGGCAATGTGAGTGCATCCGCACTGAAGAAGATCTTTGGCTGGTAAGCCTTATCTATATGAAGATAGCACACGTGCTCGTTGAGATCTGAGACAGCGAACAAGCAGACATGTTTATTCGCTGAGTATATTCTCATTCCATGAGCTCTTCCACCTGTTCTGTTCGATGCGGCCACACGTTCTCATCCATAAAAGTGATGTCGGGGTCGAAAGGGTTCGAGAAAAGATGCATACAGGGGATGAACATAGTGTCACAATAACATTGGTAACATTGACTGGAGACTGACCGTGTTCAACGGTTTGGATGTCAGTACGCCCACGCAATATGCCTCCCCCAACAATAGCACTTGAACCACCCAAACGATCATGTTCGACAATCATCTGGGGTGCATTACTTGTTCGTAATTACTCCATATGAGAGTACGTCCTGCGTTGTCGAATATGACCGTGACGTCAGCAGCCCATGACGTATTCGTGACTGAATGCCGTGTGTGGGTGTTTTCCAGGACGCCAGCTGGCGCGAGTGAAGCGGTGGATCTTCCGAATGTCCAACAGCAACAGAGGCCAGTGCGACAACCAGAACAACACGGTGTCCTGCGCGGAGACGTCTGGCATCGATGGTGAGTGCCCACAGCCAGGGATGACGAAGACTAGCCACATACTCATTCCCTATCATTTCCTTCAACAGTGACTTCTGTGCAAGTCATACATAAACTTTCCCTCCCTCTTACTTTCAAAATGTCAAGAATTGTGTTTTAGTTAACATTTTCAAAAGATTTCACTAAAATTGCGCACGCAGCAAATATAGATTAGCTTTTTTCCTTAACCTGTTTTCTAAGACACGTCGTAGGGTCAGATGGACGCTCGTTTTCTTATATTCCTCCACAACCAAAAAGCAAACTCCTTGAGTAACTATTTTACAACATTGCGTTATTAAAATCATGGGACAGTAGTATCACACATGTAAACTTTTGTGTGCAATTTGAACAGAAAATTTTATATTATTCTTGCAGATTTGGAAATTGATTGTGACCTATATAGCTTGCGTTCCGAACAAAACAGTTTTCTCGTGACCAGCTTTACGAAAGTTTTCAATAATGCGAAGGAATGTCTTTTACTCCCGGTGCACTGCTTCTTGCTTTGTCAGATTTTCCATAATATCATCCACGAATTCATATTCCTTGTATAGTCGTCCTATACATGCATTCCACGTTGCAGCCGTCTTCTTCTTGCACGGTACTACACTACTGGCCATTAAAATTGCTACACCAAGAAGAAATGCAGATCATAAACGGGTATTCATTGGACTAATATATTATACTAGAACTGATATGTGATTAAATTTTCACGCAATTTAGTTGCATAGATCCTGAGAAATCAGTATTCAGAACAACCACCTCTGGCCGTAATAACGTTCTTGATACGCCTGGGCAATGAGTCAAACAGAGCTTGGATGGCGTGTACAGCTACAGCTGCCCATGCAGGTTCAAGACTATACCACAGTTCATCAAGAGTAGTGACTGGCGTATTGTGACGAGTCAATAGCTCGGCCACCATTTACCAGACGTTTTCAATTGGTGAGAGATATGGAGAATGTGCTGGCCAGGGCAGCAGTCCAACATTTTCTGTATCCAGAAAGGCCCGTACAGAACCAGCAACATGCGGTCGTGCATTATCCTCCTGAAATGTAGGGTTTCGCAGGGATCGAATGAAGGGTAGAGCCACGGGTCGCAACACACCTGAAATGTAACGCCCACTGTTCAAAGTGCCGCCAATGCGAACAAGAGATGACCGAGATGTGTAACCAAAGACACCCCATAACATCACGCCGGGTGATACGCCAGTATGGCGAATACACGCTCCTAATGTGCGTTCACCGCGATGTCGCCAAACACGGATGCGACCATCATGATGCTGTAAACAGAACCTGGATTCATCCGAAAAAATGACATTTTGCCATTCGTGCACACAGGTTCGTCGTTGAGTACACCAACGCAGGCGAACGTCGTCGAACTGTTCGTGCATATGGTTGTTGTCTTGCAAACGTCTCCATCTGTTGGCTCAGGGACCGAGACGTGGCTGCACGATCCGTTACAGCCATGCGGATAAGATGCCTGTCATCTCGACTGCTAGTGATACGAGGCCATTGGGATCCAACACGGCGTTCCGTATTATCCTCCTGAACCCACCGATTCCATATTCTCTTAACAGTTATTGGATCTCGACCAACGCGAGCAGCATTGTCACAATACGATAAACTGCAATCGCTATAGGCTACAATCCGACCTTTATCAAAGTCGGAAACCTGATGGTGTTGATTTCTCCTCCTTACACGAGGTATCACAACAATGTTTCACCAGGCAACGCCGGTCAGCTGCTGTTTGTGTATGAGAAATCGGTTGGAAACTTTCCTAATGTCAGCACGTTGTAGGTGTCGCCACCGGTGTCAACCTAGTGTGAATGCTCTGAAAAACTAATCATTTGCATATTACAGCATCTTCTTCCTGTCGGTTGAATTTCGCGCCTGTAGCACGTCATCTTCGTGGTGTAGCAATTTTAATGGCCAGTAGTGTATTTTCAGTTTTGAGCTCTTCATACACAAATAGCTACTTCTCTTTTCTGCAGAGGATTATTTACTTTTGCAGTAGAGGGCATCCATTTTTCACGCTGTCATCCATGTTTCTACAGACATGCATTCCTCCCCTAGCCGTTCCAGCTTTAAGACTTTATACTTCCTGCCAATTTCAGTTTTAGGCATGTGTATTCCCTTTGGCCTTTTTTATTTCCTGCATTTTGTACTTAGCTTCTTTCACAATCCAGTTCACTACCTTGCAAGGTATCCAAAGATTCCTACATTGTCTTTGGGCTGGTATGTCCCTCAACTGCCTTCTGTGTTTTGACTCATTAGGCTAGCTATTCGTCTGCCATTTTATTCCTTCAGCTTGTGGTAGCCGACAGTTATCTAATACTCACTTTGAAGACTCTCAGAAACTTATGATCCTTTCAATGTGGCCACGTCCCATCTCTATGGTTTCCTACCTTTTTTCAAGCCTTCCCCAGTTTGCAGTTCATTACGAATCGACTATGGTCAGAGTCCACACCTACGACTAGAAATGATTTTGCAACTTAAAACCTGATTTCTGAAACTCTGTTTTATCATTCCGTGGTCCATGTGAAACCTTACTGTGTTTGCATATCTCTTTTATGTATACAGCATTGTTTGACGGTTCTTAAACCAAGTATTAGCAATGGTTAAATTATGATCTGTTCGTAATTCCTCTAGATGGTTTCCCTTTACCTTCTCTCATCCTTCATTCTTCATCTTCCCGTGATATTTTTTCTTGTCATTCTTTTCCTGATGTCGAATTCCAGTCCCCTATGACAAATTTCCGTCTCTCTTCACGAAATGAATAATTAAGGTAAGCAAATAAATTAGAATAAATGTATAGAACAGTTAAATACCTAACTACAAATATCTAACAAATATGAGCATACGAGCATACTGCATAAAAAAGAACTATGAGAAGTTGTGTAGGTTACCAGATAAGAAATAGGAATGGAAGCAGTATGTTTAAGAAGTACACGATATTCATATGGCCCATTCCGGATTTGACACTGAGAAACTAAAGACCTAGTAAAGAATGAAAAGCAAGTACAGTATACTGAAATGGACATAAAACTTCAGTTCTCTTTCGGAGAGAAATTACACAACACAAGAAAGTCACAGAGATAATTAGTTCAGGTGGACTCTCAGCCATGGAAAACTGAATCACAACTACTAAAGCCAAGTAACGGCTCACGGAGAACTTCATGTTTGATGAAAATGTCAGCGATGGAGACATAGACGTAGTTTTATATTAAAGATTGAAAGTCCTCGAAGTCACGATCGCAAATGACTCATTATTTTAATTACTAGTTTCAGATACACGCAAGCCATCTTCAGATCTAAGATATAAAATTACACATCGGAATACAGCAACGTACAATACTTTAAAGGAATCAAAATTACAAGTCCAGAATTGAAACTGCACTTAAAATTACAGCGAAGTTCGCAAGTTTATAGGAGGAAGTAATTACAGTTCACATACCATAAAAACATTCTTCATTGTTGTAATTCACATAACGGCTCAACAAATAACTAAAATGTCTTTTTTTAATGAAAAATTCCTTACAGATTGATCATCATCAATCAAGTTGGAAAAAGGTCATAAATTTGAAAAATGTACGTTAAGATAAGGAAGTGGTAATGAAGATGAGACTAAATATTTACGTAAGCTAAAACTGTCCACTTGCATGAATATGTATATGGAAGTAATCGTGTCACCTAAGGCATTATGCTGTTAAAAGTTAGTGAGTGACACAGTTTAATCAGTATTTGTATCGTCTCAGAGGAAAAATCGTTATGAGTACGTTATTACAACATGGTGCATGAGAGTACTATTGCAGTTGATAACCATTACAAGAATTAAGAAGTAAAACGTTTGAAATACACACCGTGTAAACATGTGTGGCCAGAGCTAAGAGTGGAGAATGGACAGGGCCGTTAAGTTCGACAAGCTGTTTCAGGCTATGATCGCTAGATGGCGTTAGTAGTCAACAACAACAAAATTTAAAACGACCACAGGATATAAACGTGTTTATAGCTAAATTATTAATATCGGTACATTTCATCTTATAACTGAATGACCGTGGCTTTAATTGATAATAATATGACATGATAATAATAGTGTACTAAATTTATATGAGCCAAGCTATCCAACTTCATATAATATTCTACCAAATCGCAGATTTAAAAAAAAAAAAAGACTGTATATAGCTCAGTAGCTAGGTGCTGACCAAGTAATCACTGCCAATGAAAATGAACAGACAAAAAAAAATCCATCAAAATGATATTGGAAGGAAATACCTTGAAACAAGGAAATTTTTTTAAATATCTCCGAGATTTGGTGATAGATATAGGAAGCTGTATAGAAGAAATTAGTATTAGAGTACGTACAGGTGAGAGGTTTCTTCAGAAGATGAAAGATCTGTTGACAGCAGAAGGAATTCTGGTAAACCTAAGAAAGGGATTAGGCAAGCGTTTTGTCTGGAGTGTAGCATAATGTTAGAAACAAAGAGGAAAATTACTTGGACTGTGGTGACGGAGAAAATTACTTGAAGTGAAATCGACCAGCCGAATGACGAATGAAGAAGTACTCATAAAAATAAGAGAGGAACAAAACCTAATGAAAACCACATGGAAGAGGAAAAAACCTTGTTAGGATCATATATTGTGGAGCAACTGCTTCCAACGAAGAGTCACCTATAGAAAGGTTGCAGGGAAAAGAGGTAGTAGAAGGAGAAGGCACGCTGGATTATATTGAAAGTGGACGACATTACCAACAGATTAGAGAATGTAGAAAAAATAGTAGGAAAGAGAAAGCTAGCGACATGTGAAATATGCTGCTTGTCACGAACAAGAGAAAAGTACGTAAAATTTCCTTTTCACTCCAAGTTTTTACAGATATCGAATGGATTTTTTAAGACACCTATGGAAAACGTGCACAAAACTCGTAATACTTTTGAGCAGGGGTTTATCAATACGTTTGATGTCACACCATCCAACATCAGCATAGTGTTTTCGGGCAGACTGTATGCCATATTAGTGCCATTTGACCAGGAAAGGAACACAGGAAGGTTAGTTATTAAGTTTCGACTATCACCTCGAAAAACTTTAACTGCAATCTTGAAATCTGCTGATGGTGTTAACCCATTCTTCATACTCACCGTTCAATGCGACACATTTTTCCCAACGCTATATGAGTTGATGGAGACCTTGGTTGAAGATGTATGCACTTCGGATGTTCAGGAACAGTCTATCTAAGCTACCATCTATACGTCACTCAGGAATTGCGTAACATTCAGTTGTTTGTTCACTCGAAGAAAGGGGAAGCAGTTACTGGGTGCCATTTTAGGTTAAAGCTGGGAGTGAAGCTAAATTTGGTTCTCCAAAGAGGCAGGTTGTGTCATCGAGTCAAGTTTCCTTAAACTTCGTCCGGAAATTTTCGTAGTGTGCCCCTGAGACGATTTGCCCGGCACGAACAGTCTGACAGTACTACCTCACGGCACTCCCAAAAACCACTCAGGATCACCTTGCCTTTTCCGCGAAGGTGAATCAACATGTTTCCACCTGTTTTATTCCTTTTTCTCTTCGGCGCCAAAGTGATACACACACCACTCTTGTGTGGTGATTAGGTCACTGTACCCATCATCTGGACAAGGCTGACAGAGGTGCAACATTTCCGGTGTGGACAGCTGTGGACACAAGTTGGCACCGACCTTTTTCTTGTACAAAATTTCGTGCACGTTATCGGAGACAGACCGATGACTCATTTACAGTTTTTCCACCACCACCTTGATTGATATACTTCGGTCTTTGAACATCAAGGCCTCCTCCCTGAAACCCTGTTTGTTCAAAGAAATATGCCCTGCCACTTCGTTCCAAGGCATACATACTTGTTTGACCAGTCTGGAAACGTGTGCGCAACCGTACCACTGTGTCTCATATCATAGGCGAGGTGGCCGTAAATTTCCGCCAACTCAGTATGGATTGTTGCAGCGTTTTTCTCGTTCTCGTTCAAATACAGAAAACCATTCACTGTGCCGTTATGTTTTCACTGTTCTAGGGGCGAGCCACGGTATTATGGCGTGGCAGTTTCAATGTGTTGCAGGATTATAGACATATACATACAAATAAATAGAAAATAAATCAAGCACCTTTATTTTTTCGAGGTGTTAACTGAAACTCGGTAAGTATCCTTAGTATTAGGGCCACGAAAATCTTGCTCTACGCGTCTGGATGCTTACCTGTGAGCCCGCCGACCACCGACCATTGGCTGGGGTGAGGAAGCACGCTTCTGACGTTTGAGCGAAGTACAGCTATTGACATGGTACACACGTACCATTTGTTTTACATTTTATGCGAGTCTTTTGCCCTTTTGGGCGTTCTGTATTAATGTTGGACCATGCCTCTTTAGGCAGTTTGTAGATTTAGTGTGTTCCGAAGAAGGCGTGGCTATCCGCACCGAAACCTAGGTCAACATCCGGTTTCAATTTGCAATCAATACGGATTCTTTAAAATCATTACATTCTTTTTTGAATCGTCAGTTTTCTCGCTGGTTTGATGAAGCCTGCCACGAATTACTCTCTGTGCCACCCTCCTGATATCAGAGTAGCACTTGAAATTTACGTCCTCTATTATTTGCTGGAAGTATTCCAATCTCTATCTTCCTCTACAGTTTTTGCTCTCTACAGCTCTCTCTGTTACCATGGAAGTCATTCCCGTGTGTCTTAACAGATATCCAATCATCGGTGTCTTCCGCGTATTTCTTTCCTACGCGATTCTACGCAGAACCCCCTCATTACTTACCTTATCAGTCCACCTAATTATCAACATCCATTCATAGCACCCCATCTCAAATGCGTCGATTCTCTTCTGATTCGGTTTTCCCAAAATCCATGTTTCACTACCATACTGTGCTGTGCTCCAAACTTTTGTTAACAGGTGAAACTCGAAAGTGACCAAGTCGGGACAGTATTGAGGATGATCGTTGACAGTGAACACAAGGAGTCGGATTTCTGCACATGTCACAGTGCTCAGGTGTGGTCCGGAACTGTCGTGCTGAAGGAAAGTGCTCTGTGTGTAGACGAACTCTTACGCGTTTAGAAATTCGATTACAGCACCCTGTTTCTCACGCACCGACATATTTATGTTACACACCGCCATGTTAACGCGCTACAATTCGGAGCTGGGTGGCGGCAGACGGTTGCAACTTGCTTCAGCGAAGTAGAGAAGTCGACTGAGAAATGTTCGTGACATGCAGTACCCCAACTGACATTGAGAAAGGAATAAAAAATGCGAAGAAATTATCTCCTAGCACGCCTTCACACAACGATTAGAGATGCGGAACACTGAGACTGAGGTGAATCAAGATCAATTACACAGCATAACTGGGAAACTTAAACTATGTTTTGGAAAGTGATTTTTACACCAGGGTTATTCCATGGATTTAAATAACTGTAAGTTAAGCTTTCCAGTCGATGTTATGATCTCATTCCAGATACTTCGCAACATTCACTGCTTCACTATTTCGATTCTTACTGTCTTACCACTGCTACCTACTGACTTCCACAACGCTATAAACAATCTCTGAGCAATATACATCATATGATGATGAAACTTCCCGGCAGATTAAAACTGTGTGCCCGACCGAGACTCGAACTCGGGACCATTGCCTTTCGCGGGCAAGGGCTCTACCAACTGAGCTACCGAAGCAGGACTCACGCTGGGTCCTCACACCTTTACTTCTGCCAGTATCTCGTCTCCTACCTTCCAAACTTTACAGAAGCTCTCCTGCGAACCTTGGAGAACTAGCACTCCTGAAAGAAAGGATACTGCGGAGACATGGCTTAGCCACAGCCTGGGGAATGTTTCCAGAATGAGATTTTCACTCTGCAGCGGAGTGTGCGCTGATATGAAACTTCCTGGCAGATTAAAACTGTGTGCCAGACCGAGATTCGAACACGGGACCTTTGCCTTTCACCGGCAAGTGCTCTACCAACAGTTTTAATCTGCCAGGAAGTTTCATATTAGCGCACACTCCGCTGCAGAGAGAAAATCTAATTCTGGGATCATCTGATGAAGATTAGCTAGATGAGCTGAAACTGGTAATCGTGAAGTAAAAAAAAAGTACACCATCATAAACGATCAGTAGTTCCAATGATGCCTGAAAAACCTTCACTACAGACATTTTATATTAATTTTTCCTTACATTTGTACAGTAAAAGTAAGTTCCTTAGAAAGACTGATTTTTGTTCGTATGAGGATTGTTGCATTGATTACCAGGACACTGACCCCGACGCCAGCTCACGACGTATTCCTGCCTGAAAGCGGCGTGTTGCTGATTTTCAGGAACACATCAGCAGCGGCCCAGTCTGGTGGACCGGGTTTGCGAACCCGGGAGGATCTTCATGCAAGGCTGCAACACGTGCCAGTGCAACACCCAAGGCACCGCAGCTATCTGCACGCAGAAGGTGTGCTACGAGAGTGAGTATCCACGACCTATCTCTCCGGGAATAAGTAAAGGCAAAAATTACTCCAAAAGGCAGATGCTCTCTAATTCAACGACACGAACACAAAGTGACACCCATTTCCACCGCTGTGGTGTAGGCCGTATGCGGAACGTTAGTAGACCGTTCCGTGCCGTTGCAACGGTAGGTCTGTCGACATTGGCATTCTCCTGCCGCGGGACACTTTCGGAACCAGCTTGAGCCGAACTATTTGAAGCAGTTAACGCAGAACAGGGAATCAGAGATCATAAAGCAGTTACAGCATCGGTGATTTCAGCCGTAAATAGAAATACACTACCGGCCATTAAAATTGCTACACCACGAAGATGACATGCTACAGACGCGAAATTTAACCGACAGGAAGAAGATGCTGTGATATGCAAATGATTAGCTTTTCGGAGCATTCACACAAGGTTGGCGCCGGTGGCGACACCTACAACGTGCTGACACGAGGAGAGTTTCCAACCGATTTCTCATACACAAACAGCAGTTGACCGGCGTTGCCTGGTGAAACTTTGTTGTGATGCCTCGTATAAGGAGGAGAAATGCGTACCATCAGGTTTCCGACTTTGATAAAGGTCGGATTGTAACCTATCGCGATTGCAGTTTATCGTATCGCGACATTGCTGCTCGCGTGGGTCGAGATCCAATGACTATTAGCAGAATGTGGAATCGGTGGGTTCAGGAACGCCGTAATACGGAACGCCGTGCTGGATCTCAATGACGTCGTATCACTATCAGTCGAGATGACAGGCATCTTATCCGCATGGCTGTAACGGATCGTGTAGCCACGTCTCGATCCCTGAGTCAGCAGATGGGGTCGTTTGCAAGACAACAACCATCGGCACGAACAGTTCGACGACGTTTGCAGCAGCATGGACTATCAGCTCGGAGACCATGGGTGCGGTTACCCTTGACGCTGCATCACAGACAGGATCGCCTGCGATGGTGTACTCAACGACGAACCTGGGTGCACGAATGGCAAAACGTCATGTTTTCGGATGAATCCAGGTTCTGTTTACAGCATCATGATGGTCGCATCCGTGTTTGGCGACATCGCGGTGAACGCACATTGGAAGCGTGTATTCGTCATCGCCATTCTGGTGTATCACCAGGAGTGATGGTATGGGTTGCCATTGGTTACACGTCTCGGTTACCGTTTGTTCTCATTGACGACACTTTGAACTGTGGACATTACATTTCAGATGTGTTACGACCCGTGGCTCTACCCTTCATTCGGTCCCTGTGAAACCGTACATCTCAGCAGGATAATGCACGAACGCATGTTGCAGGTCCTGTACGGGCCTTTCTGGGTACAGAAAATGTTCAAATGCCGCCCTGGCCAGCACATTCTCCAGATCTCTCACCAATTGAAAACGTCTGGTGAATGGTGGCCGAGCAACTGACTCGTCACAATACGCCAGTCACTACTATTGATGAACTGTGGTATCGTGTTGTAGCTGCATGGGTAGCTGTACCTGTACATGCCATCCAAGCTCTGTTTGACACAATGCCCAGGCATATCAAGGCCGTTATTACGGCCAGAGGTGGTTGTTCTGGGTACTGATTTCTAAGGATCTATGCACTCAAATTACTTGAAAATGTAATCACATGTCAGTTATGGTATAATATATTTGTCCAATGAATACCCGTTTATCATCTGCATTTCTTCTTGGTGTAGCAATTTTAATGGTCAGTAGTGCAGTAAAAATGGTAGGAAGATTTTTCTGTTTAGCAAAAGTGACGAAAAGCTTATTTCAGAGTACTTGACGGCTCAACACAAAAGTTTTATCTCAAGTACAGACAGTGTTGAGGATCAGTGGACAAAGTTCAAAACCATCGTACAATATGCATTAGATGAGTATGTGCCAAGCAAGATCGTAAGAGATGGAAAAGAGCCACCGTGGTACAACAACTGAGTTAGAAAACGGCTACGGAAGCAAAGGGAACTTCACAGCAAACATAAACATAGCCAAAGCCTTGCAGACAAACAAAAATTACACGAAGCGAAATGTAGTGTGAGGAGGGCTATGCGAGAGGCTTTCAACGATATCTAAAGTAAACCTCTATCTACTGACTTGGCAGAAAATCCTAAGAAACTTTGGTCTTATGTCAAAGCTGTAGGTGGATCAAAACAAAATGTCCAGACACTCTGTGACCAAAATGGTACTGAAACAGAGGATGACAGACTAAAGGCCGAAATACTAAATGTATTTTTCCAAGTTGTTTCACAGGGGAAGACTGCACTGTAGTTCCTTCTCTAGATTGTCACACAGATGACAAAACGGTAGATATCGAAATAAATGACAAGGAATAGAAAAACAATTAAAACCGCTCAAAAGAGGAAAGGCCGCTGGACCTGATGGTCACCAGTTCGATTTTACACAGAGTACGAGAAAGAACTTGCCCGCGCTCTTGCAGCGGTGTGCCGTAGGTCTCTAGAAGAGCGTAGCGTTCCAAAAGATAGGAAAAGGGTTTCAAGAAGGGACGTCGAACCAATGTGCAGAACTATAGACCTATATCTCTGACGTCTATCAGATGTAGAATTTTGGAACACGTATTATGTTCGAGTATAATGACTTTCTGGAGACTAGAAATCTACTCTGTAGGAAACAGCATGGTTTTCGAAAAAGACGATCGTGTGGAATCCAGCTCGTGCTATTCGTCCACGAGACTCAGAGGGCCATAGACACGGGTTCACAGGTAGATGCCGTGTTTCTTGACTTCCGCAAGGCGTTTGATACAGTTCCCCACAGTCGTTTAATGAACAAAGTAAGAGCATATGGACTATCAGACCAATTGTGTGATTGGATGGAAGAGCTCAAAGATAACAGAAAGCAGCATGTCATTCTCAATGGAGAGAAGTGTTCCGAAGTAAGAGTGATTTCAGGTGTGTCGCAGGGGAGTGTCGTAGGACCATTGCTATTCACACTACATGTAAATGACCTTGTGGATTAGTTCGGAAGTTCACTGTGGCTTTTTGCGGATGATGCTGTAGTATATCGATAGGTTGTAACAATGGAAAATTGTACTGAAATGCAGGAGGATCTGCAACGAATTGACGCATGGTGCAGGGAATGGCAATCGAATCTCAATGTAGACAAGCGTAATGTGCTGCGAATACACAGAAAGAAAGATCCTTTATCATTTAGCTACAATATAGCAGGTCAACAACTATAAGCAGTTAATTCTGTAAATTATCTGATAGTAGGCATTAGAAATGATTTAAAATGGAATGACCATATAAAATTAATCGTCGGTAAAGCAGATGCTAGACTGAGATTCATTCGAAGAATCCTAAGGAAATGCAGCCCGAAAACAAAGGAAGTAGGTTACAGTACACTTGTTCGCCCACTGCATTACTGCTCACCGGTGAGTGATCCGTACTAGATAGGGTTGATAGAAGAGATGGAGAAGATCCAACGGAGAGCAGAGCGCTGCGTTACAGGATCATTTAGTAATCGCGAAAGCGTTACGGAGATGATAGATAAACTCCAGTGGAAGACTCCGCAAGAGAGACAGTCAGTAGCCCGGTACGGGCTTTTGTTAAAGTTTCGAGAACATACCTTCACCAAAGAGTCAAGCAGTATATTGCTCCCTCCTACGTATATCTCGCAAAGAGACCATGAGGATAAAATCAGAGAGATTAGAGCCCAACAGAGGCATACCGACAATCTTTATTTCCACGAACAATACGAGACTGGATTATAAGGGAAAACCGATAGAGGTACTCAAGGTACCCTCCGCCACACACCGTCAAGTGGCTTGCAGAGTATGGATGTAGATGTAGATGTAGATGTAGAAGAATTTTGTACAGTTTTGCGGTAGGTTGACAGACACAGCAGTCAACTCCAACAAAGTAGGTCAGAATCACAGAAGAATGGCGCCTAATGCAAATAACGCAAGCGGTATTCGTGTGTATTAAAACGCGCTCATATGCCAGGCGCAACGCGAGCGTGTATGTCGCGTTTTACGTGGTTTTCAGCGTCGTTGGTGAGTACTCAGGAGCCACTTCGCAGAACGTGCTCGCCAACGCAATTCGTGACCACTGACCTCTCTAGTGATTACATACACCGCATGAAGATCATATCTTCCAACAGTTGAAAAGTCTGATATGACTGTGATATCCTCATTAATGAGTGTTGCAGGGCACGGAGAAAATCCCGATGATCGTTGTGTAGGATGTACTGCCCTTGCGCTATTCAGTTTTATTTCAATAGCGGTTATGGGCGGGTTCAAGCGCCATTTTGAAGGTAACGATGTAATTTGATACCAGAACCCCCTAGCCGGCCGGGGTGGCCGAGCGGTTCTACGCGCTACAGTCTGGAACCGCGCGACCGCTACGGGCATGGGTTTGTGTGGTGTCCTTAGGTTAGTTAGGTTTAAGTAGTTCCAATTTCTAGGGGAGTGATGACCTCAGAAGTTAAGTCCCATAGTGCTCAGAGCCATTTGAACCAGGAGCCTCTAGGTTAATTGCGTTTGTTAATTCAAGGTCGCTATGTAATCTGAAACTTGTAATGACCTTCCACTCATGCCTCTATGGCAATTACTAGACTAAAAAATAGCGAGAAAATGAAGATTATCATCTCTCCCATCCACCTACGAATCCAGGATAAAAGAATGACGTAAAAAAGGCAGGAAACCAAGTCCTCCTTCCCCCTCTCCATTTTCTCTCTAGCACAGTCGTGTGAGATTCCTCATTTGAGGTGTGCATCGTAGTGAAAGGATCAGAGAGATGAGCCACCTGCCCTAGGCCTAATAAAAAGAAACTGGCCAGTGTAATATAAGTACACTGCAGGACAAAGTAGAAAATAGCAACTATGCACTACGAACGAATTATCCAAACGAGACTGAAATCGGAGATGTGATGTACATGTACAAACAAATGTTTACAATTTCAGAAAAATAGGTATGTTATTCAAGAGAGATCCAGAAGCTGATGAAGTCAGTAACACTTTGGTTTACCTCTGGCCTCGAGCAACCAGTGGCGCTGGAACGGACTGACGGAGTTGTTTGATGTCCCCCGAGGGACACAGTGCCAAATTCGGCCCGACTGGCGCCGAAGATCGTCAAAATCTTGAGATGGCAGATAGGTCTTGCCAATAATGCTGGAAACGTTCTCAATTGGAGACAGATCTGGCGTCCTAGGTGGCCAAGGTAGGGTTTCGCAAGCTCGAAGACAAGTAGTAGAAACTCTCGCCGTGTCCAGGCGGCCGTTATCTTGCTGAAATGTAAGCACAGGATGGTTTGTCATGAAGAGCAACAGAACTGGGCACAGAATATCGTTGATGTACCGCTGTGCTGTAGGTTTCCGCGGAAGACAGCGAAACGGGTCTTGCTATGAACCCAGACCATTATTCCAGATAATCGGGTCGTATGGCAGACAGTAGTTAGGTTGGTATCCCACTGCTCCCTGGGGCATCTCCAGACCCGTCTTCTGCCTGGACTCGCGTGGCCTGGAGTAGCATTGTCTTAACTGATGAGTTTCCATTAGAAATGAGGCCCGACGACCAGTGAAGATATGCCTGGAGTCGCACTGGATACCAGCCTAAATGTCGGTATCTACATCTACATTTATACTCCGCAAGCCACCCAATGGTGTGTGGCGGAAGGCACTTTACGTGCCACTGTCATTACACCCCTTCCTGTTCCAGTCGCGTATGGTTCGCGGGAAGAACGACTGCCGGAAAGCCTCCGTGCGCGTTCGAATCTCTCTAATTTGACATTCGTGATCTCCTTGGGAGGTATAAGTAGGGGGAAGCAATATATTCGATACCTCATCCAGAAACGCACCCTCTCTAAACCTGGACAGCAAGCAACACCGCGATGCAGAGCGTCTCTCTTGCAGAGTCTGCCACTTTAGTTTGCTAACCATCTCCGAAACGCTATCACGCTTACCAAATAACCCTGTGACGAAACGCGCCGCTCTTCTTTGGATCTTCCTATCTCCTCTGTCATCCCGACCTGGTACGGATCCCACACTGATGAGCAATACTCAAGTATAGGTCGAACGAGCCACCTCCTTTGTTGATGGACTACATTTTCTAAGCACTCTCCCAATGAATCTCAACCTGGTACCCGCCTTACCAACAATTAATTTTATATGGTCATTCCACTTCAAATCATTCCGTACACATACTCCCAGATATTTTACAGAAGTAACTGCTACCAGTGATTGTTCCGCTATCATATAATCATACAGTAAAGGATCCTTCTTTCTATGTATTCGCAATACATTACATTTGTCTACATTAAGGGTCAGTTGCCACTCCCTGCACCAAGTGCCTATCCGCTGCAGATCTTCCTGCATTTCGCTGCAATATTCTAATGCTGTAACTTATCTGTATACTACAGCATCGTCCGCGAAAAGCCGCATGGAACTTCCGACAGAATCTACAAGGTCATTTATATATATTGTGAAAAGCAATGGTCCCATAACACTCCCCTGTGGCACGCCAGAGGTTAGTTTAACGTCTGTAGACGTCTCTCCATTGAGAACAACATGCTGTGTTCAGTTTGCTAAAAACTCTTCAATCCAGCACGCAGCTGGTCTGATATTCCGTAGGCTCTTACTCTGTTTATCAGGTGACAGTGCAGAACTGTATCGAACGCCTTCCGTAAGTCGAGGAAAATGGCATCTACCTGGGAGCCGGTATCTAATATTTTCTGGGTCTCATGAACAAATAAAGCGAGTTGGGTCTCACACGATCGCTGTTTCCGGAATCCATGTTGATTCCTACAGAGTAGATTGTGGGTTTCCGTATCGCTCAGGAATACATCCAACAACTCTGGAAAATCAATGCTAAGCGGAATAAGGGCTTGCATAAGGACCAGAGGTGGACAAACGTACAATTGAATTTGTGAAGCTCTTTCTCTTGGATAAATCATCAAAATTTTCTGAAATTGTAATCTTTGGTTTGTCTGTACCTGCACATCACATCTACCGATTTCCGCCTCATTACAATATTTCTTTTGTGGTACGTCATTTCTGTTTTGTCTTCGAGTGTCTTATTAACACCTTAAGTGTCATTAATATGTTTGCTGAAAATGATGGCATTTTCTGTAAGCACTCCTGCATATGTCCGACTGTCATTGCTATGTACGATTTTGGTATAATATGCACATCTTCTGACCGATTTTTCCCACTCTTCACGATTGTCAACCAGAAACACATATAAATACTGTTATTTAAAAGCTTAACAGTTACCACAATATTTATTTAAACAAATAAACTATGGCTACATTACAATGTAAGCATCTTGTCCCTGAATTATTGTTGTGTGATGTCATAGTACGTTAAAAACAATAAAAGTATCTGTAAATACTTCAATGTATGACCACCTCCTAATGCTGTTTATAATTTTGGGGTAAATTATTACATTATTTAACCAACTTTTTCCCACTTTTCGGGATCATCAACCAAAAACCCACCTAAATGCTAACCTTTAAAAGTTTAGTAAATAGCACGATGTGATAACGAATACAGCGATATCTCACGCAAACAGTTAGAACAGTGCGATATTTTAACAAATACACCAATTTCCATTTTAAACACTTATCATAGTGCGATATTTTATGAAATACACCAATGTCGTACGTTAAGCAACTAGCACGCAGAAAAAAATGCGGTCTTGCTACTACCAAGTCGTCAAGCAGCTTGTCCCTATGTGACGTCACTTTCATGCTACCTTAGACGTTCTGACACTAAGACTACAGCAGGAGATGGGCGTAGGAACGTTTCTACAGACAATAAACCGTTAAAATTACGCTGTAAACACTTTGGCACTGGGGAGGAGTGGCGGATAAATGCGTTTATTTATTTTTTTGACGAATCTTCCGTTATCCACTCCATAAATGCGCGTGGCCTCTACACTGCCCGTCTGCGCCTTACGGCCAGGATCGCATTCCTTCTACTACAGTGTTAATTAAGCTACTGGAGTGCAAACTAGACGAGCAATGGACAACGGCCTACACATGCGACAGGTAGTGAGATGGAGAGACTGAGTGAGATGGAGAGAATGGTCTCTTGGATGCTCTCTGCCACAACGACCAGCAACCATCAAAAAACCACCCACACGTGATAGAATCAGTCATCAGAGATGTTGTAATAACCCAAACAGAATGTCCATTCCACGTGATGTTAAGGCACCCTGCTTTCGGGTACCCAAGAAAATCTAAGGATATGGCTGCTTAAAATTCAACTGAAAGCGCCTCAAAAATGACGGACTTCGGTAAGGTGGTATTCATTTTGGCTACAGTAACGTCTTATAGCAAAAGTCAACAGATTATGTTTCATAACGAATGTCAAAGAAACTTGTTCATTTTTGAGAATGTACTAAACCGGTGACCAATTTTGCATAGTGTGATTCCTAATTTAGGATAGGGTTGTTTCATAACGAAAATTTAAGACTTCAGAACTTACGGAATTTTTTGCTATTACAGAAACTAATTCTGAGAAAACCCCAATTTGATTACAATAGTGATACACTTGCCACTACATTGAAACTTGAAACATTATAGATGATTTTAAGAGCTGCATTTGTTCATTTCCAATGGCTTGCATTGCCTTCCTCATATTTTACTGTGTCGAAACCTTTCTTTCCTCCCCACGGATCTCCTGAACAACAACAAAATGCAAAATCTTTAAAGGGGCCTCCTTCTCTTATGGCCGATGTTACCCTGTCAGTATCCGAAATTAGGCATCTGTACCATTTGACGAATATGGCCGCCCTACCAAAAGATGTATCAATTATTGTATTTAAAAACTGCTCACAAGTTTCGTTAAAGTGATATATCACTAATAAATAAGACTAAAATGTCAAATTACTTACCCTACTACTTTGATGCTTACGTTTTGTCTACAAAACCTTACATTCGAATGCAAAGTATTAAGAAAAAGACAACTGCGAGGGCAGAATACAAATAATGCACTTTACACTAAAATGGCGAAAAAAACAAGGAGATTAACCAGATTCCGCATTGGTGGTACTGCCCAGGGAGCAAATATCCATCTCTTCGGAATTAGGTCACCATCCGAAAATAAGGTGCTTTACGCTAAATGGATTCCATCTGTTTCCTCGAAATGTATTCTAGCGCTTTTTTGCCAGTTTTCCCCAATACGCTGTTTGATGGCAGTGTATTACTACTGTGTATTGTCAACGGTATATTCGTCATGACACCTTGTCAGTAGAGCGACTGGTCTTTCCCCTATTAAAGTGCAAAAGTACAGATATGCGGCATCATTTCTCTCATATATCCAGTGATTACATTAAAATCCCGTACCTTCTGCCAGAAACAGCAACTACTCCCAGTGTATAATGAGTTTTTCAAGCATATCTGTCTAATCAATGTAATATTGCTAAAGTAAAGCATATGGATCCAACCAGTGAATTATAACTAATACGTTACGGACAGTTGGTGTGGTGACAGAATGAGGTATACTTCCTTGCAATACATCCCAACACAGCATCAAGTCACAGATTGCTTAGTCAAGTGTATATGTTGACTCTGGAACGCAAAATAGGCCTTCCAGCGTTTTGTATCTAAAAGCGAATTGTACCTAAAAGTGACTGCTACAGGGATCTTGATGCAGGTAAAAACAATGTACTGTAAATAAAAAATAAAAAGGTGAAGAGACCACTATTGTTCTATTACATTACTGATGATAACTCATTGATAAACAACAACCTTGTCTTACACCTCTTCCCAGTTCAGTTTCTTTGCTGATCACACCTCCTATTCCTACTCTTGCTCTCTGGTTCAAGTATAAATTTCTAACTAGCCGTCTATCCCTCCATTCAACTCCTTGTTTCCTTACGACTTTCATCAGTTTGTTCCACCTGACATAGTCAAAAGCCTTCTCAAGATCGATGAACACAACATACACCTTCCTTTACTTCTCCATGTACCTCTATCTGAAGGAAATTATTAATGAAAGTTTTGATGGAAGGAGAGGAGTTTGTATAGGGGGTCGGAGTGTTGAATGCATAAGGTTTGCAGACGACATGGTTGTGACGGCAGAGAATGCAAGAGAGATGGAACGAATGTTATATGATCTAAACACAAAATTAGAAGAATATGGAATGAAGATGAATAAGAAGGAAACGAATAGCATGGTAATTGCAGGAAAGAAGAGGAAATGCCGTATGAAAATAGGGGGAGAGGAAATAGAGCAAGTGAATAACTTCAATTACTTGGGAAGTTTAATAATGGATGATATGTATTGCTCAGCAGAAATTAGGAAAAGAATTATAATGGGAAAAGAAGGATTCAAGAGGAAACATAAATTACTTTGTGAACCACTAAACAAAGATCTGAGGAAAAGACGTGCGAAATGTTACATTTGGAGCGTTGAACTGTATGGTGCGGAGACCAGGACGTTGAGGAAGGAAGATGAAAGAGACTGGAGGCACTAGAGATGTGGATATGGAGAACAATGGAAAAAGTGGATTGGGAAGACCAAGTAAGGAACGAAGAAGCATTAAGAAGAGTTGGAGAAGAAAGAAACATGCTGAAAGTCATCAGAAAGAGAAAACGGAACTGGATTGGACATTGTTTGAGGAGAGACTGTTTATTAAAAGAAGGAATAGAAGGAATGGTGCAGGGAGAAAAGGGAAGATGAAAAAGAAAATATCAAATGCTGGACAATATCAAAGGAGACAAATATTCAGAAACGAAAAGACTCGCTATGGACAGACAAAAGTGGAAGAGGCTTAACCCATGACACGACCTGCTGTAAGCCAGAATACCATACTACTACTCACTGATAGCTTCTGCTGGGGCTGTGCTAATCATATTGCACATGCACAGAGCAATTCTCTCTACTCATACCCAAACACCTCTCTATTAACGGAATTCTCGCGGTTAACGTCAGTGTGGCATTCATATGCATTTCGTTTTATGGAATCATTTCACTTTAGATTGTTCAGATGGTTACTTCAAAATATTCGAAGAGCTCATAGGTCTTGGGAAAGTATATCACTGGAATCAGAATCAAGATAAGGAGAATTTGACCCAATTACATTCCACAGCCATGAAGCCACTTGAGGAACAACTTTTGTGCCTGTGCTCTTATGTATGGAACTTGAGTTTCAGCACTTTAGCATAGCAAAGAAATAGGTGCCAACCAGTTTACACTGCAGTAGACCACTCACCTTTCTTGTGTCGTTATTCCCCCATTCCACCCCCCACTCCCAAAATGTGGTGACGTAAATTATAATTCAGACACGAACAGATGCAACATGTGTTATACATAATTATGTCTCACATTAATACCAGAAAAACACGTTTTTCTGGATTAAGGACGTTATTCTCCATAATATCATAAAATGTAGATATTACCGCATTAGGACTGGTTACTACAAACAATGATATCTCACAGGTCTATGGACAAATAGCAAAGGATTTCGAGAACATAAAGTATATGTACCACCAATGTCACTCTGAAATTCTTCCACTGACTAAGAAGTACACTTGAAGGGGATATGCATGAAACAGTTTACCTTCCAGACAATCAGGACCAAGAAGTGGTTATTAAACTATGTTCTGTCAGCCTAGAGATTTAAATTACTAGGTAATTTATTTCACACATCCGATCCCATTGTTATACTGGAATACTCGATATTCGTTGTAAACAAACTGCGTTTCAAAATTAGAAGGATAGAAAGTGGGGCTGTATATGATTTAGGAGGTGCAGTTTGTTAATGGATGGAGGCAGCAACATACAGCGCTATTCCACTATGATGAAAGAAGTGTTAGCGGGACTTGTGCTTTGAGGACTTCATAGAAACTCAGTTATGTATATAGATAATTCGTCTCTAGGTTTTGGAGAGTGAGTTTGTGAGTATCAAAATAAGTGACGTAAATGGCCGTATCTTTTGACTGCGTAGACTTAGAAACTTAAATGTATTGCACTGTCAAGGAACCACAGACTTTAATTTTTGACAAAAATTTCAAATTTTTCTGACAAAAAGGGGTCTTAACAGACGGCCAGATCTTCTGATTGCATTAACACAGAAATTTAAGTTTCGTACATCGTCAAGTGACCGTAGATGTTAATATTTGACATAAATTTCAGCTTCATACTTTCATCCGTTCCTTAGAAGAAGCGGTCTTAAAAGATGGACACACAGATAGATGAACAACAACTAGTCAAGGAAATGTTTGTTGTGTGACATAATTACAGAATAACAATTTTCAGTCTATGTCGTTTAGTTGCACAGTAAACCTTCCTTTCTGCCAAATTTCATGGTTCTAGGTCGTTGAAGTGCCCTACTGGTTCTGATAAATGAATTTCTGGGTATCAAAACTTATGACAAACGACCGTATCTTTTGATTTCATTGAATTAGGGTCTCAGATGTTTTTGCATCGTCAAGGGACTATGGGCTTTAGTAGCTGCATAAGTATCTAGTTGATATCACCCGTTCCTGATAAAAAGTGGTTTTAACAGATGGCCAGATAGACGGACGGACAACAAAGTGATCCTAAATGGTTTCTATTTTTATTGAGTGAGGTATCGAAACAAGAAAAGTGGACTGACAGTCCTATTTTAGACTATATCTTAGTGTGAATCTGTGTGGTGCATCAGATTCCGTTACTGTGTTGGAGCACTAGCTATTAGTCGTAAATAAATAAAAAAGGTTTTCAAAATTAGGAGGATAAAAGTTGGTTATGTACTCTTATATGTCAGAATACTGCCGTTTTAATGGAACATTTGGTAATGGTTGTGCCAGTATCACGCATAAATATTCTACTAAAAGGAGAGCTGACAGCTGTACATGATGCAAGTTTTAGAATTTGTGAGATACTCTACTAAGAAGTGAGCTGACAGGCGTGATGGAGAAGTTTGTTAACACAGATTCCAACACAGAAGACATAAATATTATACGTAAATTCTCTATTAATGCAGGGAAACATATTTTTCTCACACCAGGATCGCTTTGACTCTGCTTGCTGTTATCTGTCACGTGCAGGTGATTTTTGATGGTTGGTGGCTGGTGCGACAGAGAGCACTCAAGAAGCCGTTACCTGTCACGCGTGTGGGCGCTTGGCCATTGCCCATATTATTCGCGTTCCAGCACCACAATTAATACTGTAGCGGGAGGACTGTGACCTCGGCAGTAAGGTGGACAGTGTGCAGAGGCCACACGCACTTATGAAGTGGATAACGGAACATTTCTTTTCTTATTTTAAATAAAGTGCATTCCTCTGTCATTCCTATCCAATGATAGCGGTGACAATGATAGAAGCACAGGGTGGAGGGGTTGTTTACAGTGTAATTTTAACGACGTCCTTCTGTAGAAACGTTTCTACAGCTACAGTATTTACTTCTGTTTATGTACAAGTCTAATGTAATCTTATAGTGTCACAACCTGTTAGTGAGCCACTCAGGGACAAGGTACTTCTGGACTTGGTAATAGTGGGATATTGGTGCATTTGTTAAAATACCGTACTATGCTAAAGATTTAACGTGGCGTGTCAGGTTATTTGTTAAAGTATAGTCATGTGTTAATTTTGAGCGTGCGCTTTTGGTGCATTTATTAAAATATCTTACTGTTCTAGCTATAAAACTTTTAAAGTCTGTTATTTATGAGTCTATTTTGTTGATGATATTGGAAAGTGGAACTAAATGAGTCAAATAGCGTAGCAAACTACCAAAAAAATAAAAGTGGTTCAAATGGTTCTGAGCACTATGCGGCTTAACTTCTGAGGACATCAGTCGCCTAGAACTTAGAACTAATGAAACCTAACTAACCTAAGGACATCACACACATCCATGCCCGCGGCAGGATTCGAACCTGCGACCGTAGTGGTCGCTCGGCTCCAGACTGTAGCGCCTAGAACCGCTCGCCCACCTCGGCCGGCCACTGCGATGTCACACATTAATAATCCCTCATGCACTTGCCATGTAGCAGTAATTTACTTGTTTAAAAATAACCACTGTTGGGATAGTTAAAGAGAAAACCAGTACAAAATGTTCCGTATTATCACAACATTGTAAATAACAATGGGAAATGGTCATATGCAGGAGTGCTTACCTCACCATGGTTTTAAACGTATTTTTACAGATGAAGGAAGGACTTCATAATACTTAAATTCTACTGTGCAGTTTCTTTACATTATGCCTGTAAGCTGTGGCTGATCTCTTGGAAAATTCTTTCACAACAATGACTACAGCTTGAATGATAGTCACACCATTAGATTAGAAAGAAAGGTGGAGGACATATTTCCCGCATTTTTTTGAGTCGTTCTATTGGCCTAGATCAATTTGGGGGGGGGGGGGGGAGGCAGGAGGGATGGATGGACTTCATTTTCCTGCCACTTTTTGGTCACACAATTGCCCGAAAGTGAAGGTAGAAGGTTGTTTTGACACTTGACAGGCATCAGGTTACATAAAAGCCTTGAATTTACTACGTGGAATTGACATAGAGGCGGTTGGCTGGGGGTTGGGGGTGGGGGTGTGAATGTCAAGTTACTCCATGACTGGAACCACTACTTATTTTTCCCACATAACAATCCACAGTTTATGTAGATGGGATATAAGTAATCTATACTTACAACAACAAGTCCTGCAACAACCAGTGACGGTATCGTATTGTTAAACTAGAATATTTATGGAGATCTGAATTGAAATTGATCTTTGTCCAATTAGGTCAACTATGTTCTTCATAGATTTGTGTAAAAGGAAAAGGAAATTATTTGTTTCTCAAAAGAAATGAGAGCAGCTTGTATTTGCGATTCAGTTAATATAAACTGCATATATTTTGGTTCATACTCTAACCATATCTCTTTAATATCTTATATTATACCATAGTGTAATGTACCAGTACAATTTTCGGTTTTAAAACTGAAATTTACGAAATACTGACATTTATGCTTTCCTTTGTTGCCCCTCAAATTACCATAACAAAGATCCACCAACTTGCTGGTGATATGTGCAATGAAAATGAGGGAGATTAACTTCTAAATATATCTTTGATTTATTGTGGAAATGTTATCTATTTTCACGTAATGCAATAGTTTTCTTTAGTCGATGTGTGCATCTCTCATTTTCTAATAACGTCGTATGTAACCATCTGACTGAGTTTTATAATAGTTTCAACTTATTATCGTGTTTGAAAGTTATCATATCTTTGTATGTGCAATACATGTGTATTCCTTTTCTTTTGACCCCTAATTTTCATGTAGAAAATATTATTCCCTGCTTTCAAATATATGGATTCTCCTTTCTCGGACCACCAGCAGCAGATAGGTGCATAGACCAAATAGTAGTAGTAGTAGTAGTAGTAGTAGTAGTAGTAGCTTTATTCATCTGTAGATCTCTTGTAACAACGATATAGGACATGTCAAAGTATTTAAAAGTTTAGACCAATTTAAAGCAAGCTGATTCGTATACACATACATTTGCAGACTTCCAGTTAGAGACAATCATTAGGTTTACTCCTAGTACACAATATGTTTGCGCAAATAACTCCTTAAATAGTGTATATATATATATATATATATATATATATATATATATATATATATATATATATATATATATATATATATAAATCGAGAAAAATACATTAACCTGATCTGATAGCCTTTTGGTTTACGACTTAAGCAGTTCTTTAAGGTCGACTTACTCAATTGGTACCCCACTGTACAGCCAAGTACCCAAGCGGAACCGTCTTAAGAAATTACTGTCATGCGACTGCCTTACGCAAATTCCAACGTGGAACTGCCCTATGCAACGGCCTTATGCAAATAACATCCCCCAATTGCACTAGCAGGCCTCTCTTAAGTAATTGCCACTAAACACTAAACCGTAATGAATCTCAGGAACCATTAAAATCTGACAAACGAGCACTGCTACTACTACATTTAAATGATTAGTGAACTTTATTAGAAGCTTGCACCGGTAGAAATTTTTCTCTTAGTATACTCTTGACTGCCACAAGGTTTCAGCATAGCTGACTACCCCGGGCAGTAACTCCTTGCCGCATATTCTTCCTTTCCCTTTGTTTAGTACATATTTTGTACAAACTTTTAAATCAAGAAAACACGAAGAAGGTTCATAGCCATTTAATTCACATGTGTATCTTCCTCCACTCACTATTGGTCAATGAACAAGGTTAGGCGACAGTTTTTCTCGTGACGCCGTCACGCAAATTTTAGCACGTTTCAAGTTGTCGGTGGATTGAAAGCCGCCTGATAATTGTTAATGAGATTATAAAAGAATCTGAATGTGAACCGATTTCGGTAATGGTACGCTTTAAAAGCGGGTCGAACGCCGTTATCGCATACTTTTGTGGACCACCTGCCTCAAGAGCTGTAGTGGCAAAGAGTTTCCGAGGACCTTGGAGAGTATCAGTAATTTTTTTTATCTTTACATTGTAAAAGGGGCGTACTTCAATCTCTTTGCTACAGAATCGAAGAGTCATGCGATTAAAACTAATGGGAGAAACAGAGATTCGTGTAAAATTGTTTTATAATGTTTTATCTGAAAATTACTTCGTGAAGGTGGTTATAGAACTGACTTGTAAAGGTAATGTCATAGTCCCATAATAAGTAAGAGACCCGAACTTTCCTAATTGGTTAATGCAGAAGAGGACATCTGTGATCATAAATCTGTCACAGCGTCAGGGAAAGGTAGAAAAATAAATTTACTTAGCAAAAGCGATAGGGAATAGATCTGAAAGTAACTGAATGGTCAACATCAAACATTCATCTCTGAAAAGGAAGGTGTGGAGGAAAAACGCATTAAATATAGAAACATTCCTCAATAAACCGTAGGCAACTGTGTGCTGAGAAAGGTTGTGAAGGATGGTGAGACGTAGATGATACAGGGATACTTTATACAGATGTCCAGGACTTGGACAAGCTAAGGACGGATTTAAATCTATACGAAAGAGAATCACGTTCAGCGAAGAACCCTACGAAGGCTGTGCTCTTTTCCATAGGGAGAGGCAATTCCAGCCATCGTAGTTCGTAATAAAACAGAAACATTATATCCTCGGAGTATATGTCCAAGTCAATACTCGAGAAATGGCGTTTTATAACTGGCTTTCAACACTACATCCTGCAGGAGCATTAATCCAAGCAAACCCAACAAGAAACCTGACACCGACAGATAATGCTAAATTAATAAACACAGTTTCACTGTCTAAATGTTCTTACATACCCCAAATTTTCAACCTGTCCAAAGAAATGGGACGAATCATAGTATAACCTAGCCCCTGGATGCAGTGGCGTGGAGGCATATTTGACGTTAAATACACAGCATTCACTCTAAAGTCAGGAGGAGACTTCGACCTGATCGACTTTATCTCAAAGTGCTGGCACAAAGGACGTTCAGAACCCTAGAAAAGAGCCCGGGCGGCCACACGGCAGCCTTGCTCGACAAATACCGGTACAGATCAGAGTTCGTGACATGGACCGCACAGTGATTCCGTATGCACTCGGATACATGCCACAATACTACATGCTGGACAGCTACTTGACGGCCTCAGACTCAGATGACGGCAACGGAACTACACGACAGTGTCAGAGGCAACGAACAGAAGAATATCACTGAGCCTGAATATCGTTGGAACATTGCATTGGAAAATGTTTCGGCGCTTTTCAAGCCACCAGAAGTTCGCAGAACATGGTACAAGGTTGTAAATAGGACGTTGTGGAACAACGAAAAGCTGTGCAGGCATACAACCAATCTGGACAGACTCCTGCGATACGTGCAGTGAACTGGATACTCTAGAACGCAAACTTTTGTGTGGAACTGTGACAGCTTTTGGTAGACAAGTAACAAATATGAATAAAATGTTATGACGTTTGCAGCAGCGTCAACTGATAAAAATTACACGAGTTTTCGGCCGTTGTTCAGATAATAAGCAGACCTAAGAGTGTGCGCTGTTTGCGACTGTGCCTATCGAAGTCTCTTTGAATCGAGTACCCCAGTTCTTTGTGACGTGGTCGAGTTTTTTGGGTAAACTCTTATGTCTTCGTATTTTCTTTGCAACGGCCACTGTTACGACCAGACGGACGGCTTAGCCCGTTAGCTCGTGCTGTTGCAAACCTCTTAATGGAGAATTCTGAGGATAAATCCTATTTGTTTCTTTCGATTAAGTTGACGACAGGTTCGTCATTTGGCCCACGGACGTGACAAACTTGACGAATTCTAGGAATACCTCAGTGGCATGAACAGTAACATCCAGTTGACTGTGGGGTTGGAAAAAGACAATGCATTGCCCGTTCTTAACGCCCTCCTCTGCCACAGAAGAAATGAATGTCTTTGGCCAGAGCGTCAAAAGAAAGCCCACCCAGAGCGTTCTGTACTTGCACGCCATTAGCCATCATCACCCTGCACAGAAGCGCTTTACAAACACTGCTGCATAGTGCGAGAATGATCTCGGACGCTGATAAGGTGCCCCACGAGGTGAGCCACCTATGCAAGGTCTTTAGGAACAACGGCTATGACCTCAATTAAATAAATTGATTATTCCTAGCAAGAAAAACAGTGAGACCACCGATGAGGAGCAGGAAAGGAAATTGGCTTTCTTGCGTTTCTGTGGCTCCGTGTTGTGCAAGATAACCCAGCTGCGGAAAGATACAGGATCAAATCTATCTTCAGGACTCCGACGAAAATCTGTCAGTTACTCTGAGCAGTTAAAGACCTGGCGTCTACAAGATACCTTGCGAGTGTGACCAGTCTTACGTCGGACAAACAGTACGCGCTGTGGAACAACGCAGGAAAGAGAACAAGAGATTTTATCGCCTAGAGAAATACGCTTTGGCTGAGCTTGCTTCAGAAAATGGCCACCGGATAAAGTTTGACAAAACCACTATCGTAGCTCACTCTAGCGGCTTCTGAGACTGTGTAATTAAAGATTCCACTGAAACAAAAATCACCTGCAGCATAGCACGTCCTGCAATCCAGCGATTGCCCGGTTAAAGCGTGAGCATCCAACGCCAGATCAACGTACGCCCGTATAGTCGTAGGCACCAGTGACGTCACAGACGACTGCTAGTACATATGAGGGACATACCAGCAGCTCAGTGGCAGCCGTGCAACTTGACAATGGCCAAGGAGTGCTTGACAAAAAGCTCGTGTAATTTTAATCACTTGGCGAGGCCGAAAACCCGAAAACTTTTTATTCAGAGTCATCGCCGCGAAACGCTATATTCTTGCAAGTAACAAGTACTCATTCTGATCATCATAACCGAACAGAACCCCTTTGACGCAATAATAAGCAAGGCAGATGACTTTAAATCATTCCCTGCATTGAAGGAACAGCTTACCGAATGAACAGTCCCCCACAGAGCAAACTTCGTCTTCCACTTGGGACCAACTTGTAGAGAAAGCGAAAAAATTGTCAAAAAAATGAATCCTTACGAACCTGATAATCATTGCATTAAACGAAACCTTCTGAATACTATGGTGAGTGTCAGCACTCAAATTCGCCAACGAAATGATTAAACAACAACAAACCGATGGGTTTCTACTAATATCAAGACGCAGCAACACAGCACGTTAAGGCCTGGGGAAGGAGAAAGCTTGAGTAGTCGGACAAATAAGGTGTCATTCTGCAATGAGTCCACTTCCTGGGAACACCAAGGCGCCTACAATGCAACTCCAACTGCGAAATAAATGAACAGACAAGAATCATGCATGTGGAGATTGACAGCGTTCTGGATTGGGTTGGGTTTTGTTTGGGGAAGGAGACTAGACAGCAAGGTCATCGGTCTCACCGGATCAGGAAAGGATGGGGAAGGAAGTCGGCAGTGCCCTTGAAAGGAACCATCTCGGCATTTGCCTGGAGAGATTTAGGGAAATCACTGAATACCTAAATCAGGATGGCCGGACGCGGGATTGAACCGTCGTCCTCCCGAATGCGAGTCCATTGTTCTAGCCACCTTTCTCGGTGATAGCGTTCTCATAAGTTGTTTTTATAATGCGTATAATGTGTCAAATAATTTCATTTTAATAAAACATTGAATTACCTATGTAAATTCGTAAGATAATAATAATAATGGAAGTATTTACAACAAGAAATCTCTGTCCACCTGCACCAAAATTCGTCACTACAACACTGTAATCAAACCTGAGGTGCTATACGCCAGTGAGACACTGATGCTACACACAAAGGCCGACCTTAAGAACATTCTCACACAGGAAAGAAAAATCATTACGAATATTGCAACTAACGTTATTGGGCCAAAATTCACGATGGATATAGGCTTCACTCCAGGGACAACACAGAGACGAAGAAACATCAGCATGTTATTTAGTTCCATTTCGAAATATGAATTAAATTGTCACCTTCACCTAAGCTAATTTCGTCGACCAGTTCTCGCGATTTTCCGGAAGATGAACCACCACCAATTCTACTTGCAGCTAGCGAACTTGGTGTCCATTTTAGTTTAGTTTCATACCTATACATTTGTCAAACTCACAGAAAAAATACTGGATCGATATTGTGCTAACAAAGCCTTAGTACTTAAATTACGTAAGCACTATAAAACTCTTGTGGTGACCAAATCAGATAATGCGCTTTTCCCCAGAACTTACATGGAAATAACACCAGTAATTTTGCAGCACATTCTTTCACAAACAGGCTTCCTGACAAGTAGCGCGAGGTGCTCTCTAGCGGCATATTTGCAAGCAGGTAACTGGCTGCTATTAAGTGGAAGAACCTTAAGGAAATACGGATCATTAACGAAATAACTGTCTTAGAAGTCACTGGTTCGACCGACTCTTGAATATTGTTCGTCACCTTCAGACCGTCACAAGGTTGGATTAATAGAAGAGATAGAGAAGATACACCAAAGAGGAGCGCATTTCGTCAGGAGATCGTTTTGTTTGCGCGATAGCGTTACTGACATGCTCTGTGAACTCCAGTTACACAATAATCGTTTTTTGTCACGGAGAGGGACACTGTTGAAATTCCAGGAGCGTAAGCTGGAAGAAGACTCGGCAATATATTATTATCTCCAACGTAGATTAACTGAGCAATAGTATCTGGATACCCACAGTACGGAAACGACCACTACAAGTCACGAGAGGCAACGGGGAGTATTGTGTTGTCTTCAGAGATGCAGTAACAGGAGAATGTGTTAGATAGGAGAGCTCAGTGGCTTTAAACGTGGACTAGTCACTGGATGTCAGCTTTGTAACAAATCCATCAGGGACATTTCAACCCTTTTAAAGCTGCCCGTGATGACTGGGTGTTGTGTGATGTCCTTAGGTTAGTTAGGTTTAAGTAGTTCTAAGTTCTAGGGGACTGATGACCTCAGAAGTTAAGTCCCATAGTGCTCAGAGCCATTTTTTTAAAGGCTGCGTTTTATTGGCAGAACACTTAAGAAATGAAACAGATCTACTAAAAACACTACCTACAATAGTCTTGTCCGTCCTCTTTTGGAGTACTACTGCGCGGTCTGGGTTCCTTACCAGATAGGACTAATGGAGTACATCGAGAAAGTTCAAAGAAGGACAGCACGTTTTGTATTATAGAGAAATAGGGGAGAGACTATCACTGACATATTACAGGATTTGGGGTGGACATCATAAAAACAAAGGCGTTTCTCGTTGCCACGCAATTATCTCACTAAATTTCAATCACCAACTTTCAGTTCCGAGTGCGAAAATATTTTGTTGACGCCGGGAGAAAGGATTATAATAATAAAATAAAGGAAATCAGAGCTCGCACGGAAAGGTATAGATGTTCGGTTTTTCAGCGCGCAGTTCGGGATTGGAACAATAGAGAATTATTGTGAAGATGGTTCGAAGAACACTCTGCTAGGCACTTAAGGGGGGTAGGACGTCAAACAGGCCGACTTGGAGCAGGAGAGGCACCATAGGACATTTTGATTTCCACTGTCTATACTTCTACAAGTAAATTCATAAAACTTTGTCAGCATGACCAGGAAGGATTCAGGATTCACACTAGTAGCAGCGGAAGTTCAAAAACATAAAAAAAATTTTTTTTACATGTCAAATTTAATCATTTTTTCACTTACTATTGGCTGCATTTGTTGCTATAGGTACACTTTTCTTCATAAGTAAGAGAGACTGGTTCAAATGGCTTTGAGCACTATGGGACTTAACATCTTAGGTCATCAGTCCCGTAGAACTAAGAACTACTTAAACCTAACTAACCTAAGGACATCACACACATCCATGCCCGAGGCAGGATTCGAACCTGCGACCGTAGCGGTCGCGCGGTTCCAGAGTGTAGCACCTAGAACCGCTCGGCCACCTCGGCCGGCCCTAAATTAATGTTCACAGATGGGTGTCCGGATGCTCCTTAAAAGATACTGTACATCTCTCGAAATGACCACGACAACAAAATCTGAGAAATGAGGGGTCATACGAAATCTTATCGACAATCGAGCTGCTCATGAGCTATTAGGAAAATGAAGAGAAAGGGGGAAAGTAGAGAGTGGTAAATAATAGTGTTATTAGAGGTACCCTCCGCCACACGCTGTGAGCTCATGGACACAGATTCAGAAGTAGATTTTGTCGGAGACATGTTGGAAATATCAAAGTATTCAACATCATCATAAAGAAACTGTTATTCACAACATTAGAAGAAGCAACGAACTGATTAACTTTTATGAAGAGTGAAAAAAATTCTACTCACTCAGTTGAATGTAGATCCCGAAATTATGCAATGTTGAAGACGCAGTACACAAACAAGTGACAATGTTCTTGAAAGTATTAATTTTCTGTCATGTTTGTCTCCGTAATTTCGCCTCAGTTTAGTGTAAGGAAACGGTACCATACCATACCATAACGTACGAAAAATCATACCATATTTTCCCCATATTACTAAGAAATCTTACCCTCTCCCCAGATTTAACGAACTCGTACCAAAAAAATTTATATACTGTTTTCAAGTCTCCGAGGCCTCGAAACAGTCTCTTTCTGCATTTTGTAGATTCTAATACAGAATGCACAAAATATACCTATAGCTTTCTGAGCCTTGTGATGGGTGCTGGGTTCGGACTGTGAGTTTGAAATCGATATTGCGTCTTATTGGTTCACACACTGTCTGTGTCGGGTAGGATTTAATGTGCCTTTGAGGGGTGGGAATTTTTGGCAACGTGAAAGCAATGTTGTGACGTCACAAATCCCACCCATGCAAGCTTGCAGGCCTCACGTGTGAGGAAGTCTTGTGAGATCGCTGTGATGTTTTTGTTTCTTTCTGTTTGCAGAGTGCCGTCCTGGAAGCATCAAGTTCGTTAATTGCAACGTCTGCTTGTGCCACCCGTACGACTGGAAGTGCACCAACATGAAGTGTCCGTCAAAACCGACGCTCTGCCCGTCGTCAGCTGTCAAGGATCACCCCGCCTGCAGACAAGGTGCTTCATTTAACCCAGCATTAAGTTTATAGTAAAGGGATCGTGAAAGGCAAGCGTGCGTTATTCTGGTGCGAAAGCTCACCGTGTCATACGATCGCCAGTTGCTTAGCTGTAAACTACTGTTGGTTTCCAAACTGGTGAAAAGTTAGAAACCAATGAGTGGAATTCAACCCAAGCGTGTATTTCCGACAGACAGCAATGCCTTAATCACATTTGTAGAAGCTGTGACACGCAACCAGTAGAAGCTGTTTACATACAGAGTGTAACAAAAATCTACGACACAAATTGCGGGATACATTCCTCATACGTAGAACAAGAAATTATGTCATATGAACATGGGCTTGGAAACGCTGCGTTTCTACGTTACAACCCATTTTCTCCAACTCATTAATCATGGGAAACACACGAACAGAACCCACCAGCATGCCACATGAACCCTTTCTCACAGGAGATGTTCAATATCCCTTCTGTGGGCACTGACACATTTATCACCCCGTCGTAGCAGTGAACCTCGGATAAGCTGATGTATCTCTGGAGTATTGCGTATGGTTTCGCAGCCTTCCATAGTACGGTCCGCCTCGATAGCTGAGTGGTCAGGGCGATGGAATGCTATGCAAACGGTCCCGGGTTCGACAACCTGCTAGGTCGGAGATTTTCTCCGCTCCGGAACTTGGCGTTGTATTGTCTTCATCATCATATCATCCCCATAGACACGCAAGTCGCCGAAGTGGCGTCAACTAAAAAGACTTGCACAACCAGTTCTTTTATGGCCACAAGATGCAGAGAGGTAACTCCAGCAACATCTCAGAGTGTAGTGTGAAGAGACGTAGCGTACAGGAGACAGGATTACCAAGTGAGTAACTAATTTCTATTTTGAGTGTGAATCTTCATGTTTTTGTTAAATTCACCTTATTAATTCTGTCTCCTCGTTGTAGTACAACTCGCGGATTTTGTCCTCGAGTGTGAGGAGAGAGGGGAGGGGGCTGCACCGCAACAGGCTCTGGAAATCCAGCCTCCTGTGTTGGGTGCACAGTCGGAATTTCCTTGTGAGTATGATTTTCGTTGTAATTTGTTCTTATTCAATAGTAGCCAATCAGAATTTTTTCTTATTTCATAGTCCCTTTTTTTTCTAGATTACCTGAAGCAAATGCAAATTCAGTAGGAGGCAGAGCTACAGGCTGTTCCACGTAGCGTTGCTGCAGCTGCAGTAGATAATTGTTTCCAGCATCAAGCTGTAGATAACCGACAACAGCACTCACGTAAGTGTAGAGAAAAATATCCATGTCTGAGCTTTCAGTGTAGCTTGACATTCAAAATAAATAAAATTGTGTCTCATCCTGTTACCGGAACAGCTCTGCAGGACTTGGATTTGCTGGACAGGCAGCTGGAGGCTTTTCATCAGCAGATGCAGCAACACCCTTCAACAAATAATGAGATGTCCAAGCAGCATACTAGTGAGTTAAAAAAAAAAAGATTACCTGTCTTTAGTAGTAGTAGTGGTAGTAGTAGTTTTTTGTTGTTGTTGTTCTAGGTGAGGACCTACAAAGGCACTCATATCTCGCTCTCCTGCACGATAATTACAATGATTTTTTGTAGGGTGCGGTGGAGTCACCTGATCAGTTGTTTATGCCCTGCACCCACTCACTCTGCTTGTAACCATGTGATCGTCAGAATTCATTCTTTCACCGCGCCAGCAGCGGTAAACAATGTACTTCACCATTATTTATTTTATCTCTTCTTCTGCAGCGGTTGCATTTCAATATGGTGTGGCACATATACTGTGGCGGCTGAACCGTCCTCCTCATAAAAGCGGCGTCCGGAAAGGCACGCCTCGCTTATAAGGGCGCCGTTAAGTCACCGCGTGGGAAGCGTCCGACGTCCACCCCTTCCCCGGGCCCCAACCCTGCCCCGGCCGCTGCAGCTGCCACAGCATCATTCTGGCGTCCATGGGCCACCCTCTCACAGTGGACCGATTCTGCAGCGTCTCCTCCTGTGCGGTCACGTGAGGTACAGCGAGATATAGACGCTTGTGAGAAGCGATACTTGTGAGAAACTGGAATGTGGGGATACTTGTGAGATCTCCGGGATGCTTAGGGACCAGCATAGGGTGTGTCGCAAATGCTGCGCCACTACCTGTCCGGCCACTACCTGCTGCTGCTGCTTGGTGTGACTGAGCGCTCGGCTTGTGCCGGCCTGGGCAGCTGCCGAGCTGACATTCACACTCCTCCAGTGCAGCCAGGTTACATTACTGTAGAATTTTTTTGGGCAAGGAAGAGTGGCCTTAGTCATATTGGAAATCGGAGCTGATTTTGCCCCCCCCCCCCCCCTGATATCATGTCAACCATTAGTTGCAGCACAATTATGCGTAAGACCTTTTTAATTGGAATTTTTGTTCCGGATAATCATACATAGGGCATAATTTTCGCTCAATCCCATACTTAATTATATATTTTACAGAAACTATAGAAGCCGAAAATGTTTTCCATCTTTCAACCCGTCACCCAAAATTTGATATGATAGGAGTGGGCAACCATTTACCATATATTAAGAGGAGCCAGCCAAGGAATTTTGTTCTCGGTAGAAACTTTTGTCTTTAATTATTTCGAAATAAATATCAGTTTTCCCGTACCACTCAGGGAAGCTTACTGTGGTGTAATGTCAGTCCTGCTAGCGATTAGCGTTAAGGAATGCAATTTATGTATTGAAATAAGATGTATTCATCGTCCACTCAAACAGACATCGTTTCTAAAATTCTCTACACAAAAATGCTGATTGTGATTGTTAGAAAAGCTATGACTTTTCGGAGTTCATTAGTGAATCTTTTACAATTTGCAAGAGACATTTGGCCGACTTTGTGTCGTCTCCAGAGAACACCACAAGGAGGTAATTACTCTTCGTCGCCCATTATATTTATTTACAATATTTACAGGATGATTATCTATTTACAATTTTTACAAACTACATCTACATCTACATCTACATTGATACTCCGCAAGCCACCCAACGGTGTGTGGCGGAGGGCACTATACGTGCCACTGTCATTACCTCCCTTTCCTGTTCCAGTCGCGAATGGTTCGCGGGAAGAACGACTGTCTGAAAGCCTCCGTGCGCGGTCTAATCTCTCTAATTTTACATTCGTGATCTCCTCGGGAGGTATAAGTAGGGGGAAGCAATATATTCGATACCTCATCCAGAAACGCACCCTCTCGAAACCTGGCGAGCAAGCTACACCGCGATGCAGAGCGCCTCTCTTGCAGAGTCTGCCACTTGAGTTTATTAAACATCTCCGTAACGCTATCACGGTTACCAAATAACCCGGTGATGATCGACGTGAACTGAACCCCTTTTCAGTATGTACTAGTGTTGCTGTAGCTTCAGCCATTTCCTTTTCATTGTAATTTCTGCGCAGAGGTCATGCAAGTAAGAAATTGTATTATATTGCCGTCAACTAGGAGTGTTGTAATGGCCTTAGAAACTTTCTCATCTGTCTCAATTTCGGACTTCTTTTTCTTTTCCTACTTAGATTTAAAACTAGTCGGTCAAATTGGTGCCCATGACATTCTGTGTCCTCTCCGAGAATTTTTACTAAAGAGTAAAAATTTGGATGACCTTCGAAATTAATGTACACTCCTGGAAATGGAAAAAAGAACACATTCACACCGGTGTGGCAGACCCACCATACTTGCTCCGGACACTGCGAGAGGGCTGTACAAGCAATGATCACACGCACGGCACAGCGGACACACCAGGAACCGCGGTGTTGGCCGTCGAATGGCGCTAGCTGCGCAGCATTTGTGCACCGCCGCCGTCAGTGTCAGCCAGTTTGCCGTGGCATACGGAGCTCCATCGCAGTCTTTAACACTGGTAGCATGCCGCGACAGCGTGGACGTGAACCGTATGTGCAGTTGACGGACTTTGAGCGAGGGCGTATAGTGGGCATGCGGGATGCCGGGTGGACGTACCGCCGAATTGCTCAACACGTGGGGCGTGAGGTCTCCACAGTACATCGATGTTGTCGCCAGTGGTCGGCGAAAGGTGCACGTGCCCGTCGACCTGGGACCGGACCGCAGCGACGCACGGATGCACGCCAAGACCGTAGGATCCTACGCAGTGCCGTAGGGGACCGCACCGCCACTTCCCAGCAAATTAGGGACACTGTTGCTCCTGGGGTATCGGCGAGGACCATTCGCAACCGTCTCCATGAAGCTGGGCTACGGTCCCGCACACCGTTAGGCCGTCTTCCGCTCACGCCCCAACATCGTGCAGCCCGCCTCCAGTGGTGTCGCGACAGGCGTGAATGGAGGGACGAATGGAGACGTGTCGTCTTCAGCGATGAGAGTCGCTTCTGCCTTGGTGCCAATGATGGTCGTATGCGTGTTTGGCGCCGTGCAGGTGAGCGCCACAATCAGGACTGCATACGACTGAGGCACACAGGGCCAACACCCGGCATCATGGTGTGGGGAGCGATCTCCTACACTGGTCGTACACCACTGGTGATCGTCGAGGGGACACTGAATAGTGCACGGTACATCCAAACCGTCATCGAACCCATCGTTCTACCATTCCTAGACCGGCAAGGGAACTTGCTGTTCCAACAGGACAATGCACGTCCGCATGTATCCCGTGCCACCCAACGTGCTCTAGAAGGTGTAAGTCAACTACCCTGGCCAGCAAGATCTCCGGATCTGTCCCCCATTGAGCATGTTTGGGACTGGATGAAGCGTCATCTCACGCGGTCTGCACGTCCAGCACGAACGCTGGTCCAACTGAGGCGCCAGGTGTAAATGGCATGGCAAGCCGTTCCACAGGACTATAGCCAGCATCTCTACGATCGTCTCCATGGGAGAATAGCAGGCTGCATTGCTGCGAAAGGTGGATATACACTGTACTAGTGCCGACATTGTGCATGCTCTGTTGCCTGTGTCTATGTGCCTGTGGTTCTGTCAGTGTGATCATGTGATGTATCTGACCCCAGGAATGTGTCAATAAAGTTTCCCCTTCCTGGGACAATGAATTCACGGTGTTCTTATTTCAATTTCCAGGAGTGTATATATCCTCCGCCTTCCTGCGCACCACCAATAACTTATAGCTTCATTGTTGGTATATTCCACTATATACTGGTAACCGTTATCATTAGAGGCTTCCCTTTCGTTGTCGTGGTGAATTCCATCTTTACAACAGCACTACTTAGCTGCGGTGCGCTACCTGTTTGGTGTCCACAGCAGTACTGATCTGCGGTGCACTACTTGTCTGGTGTCCCTGCAGACCGCCCGCTACCTGTTCGGCCGGGTCTCCTCACAAATGTCGCTCCTCACAACTGTCGCTCCTCACAAGTGTCCCAACCCTGAGGTACAGGACGCACCCATGTCTACCTCGCCAACTCCATTGACAATTTCTAGTTATAGTATTAGTATTGGAGAAGATCCTGTTGCTAATGGCAGTTCCTTCCCCTGTCCTTTTAGTGATGGATCCCAGGTCAGTGACACCATACCATAGTTGGGTGTTTGCCGACGCCTGTGAGGAGCGAATCTCGTTCACCAGGATCGACAACCTGGCAGGAGAGCACCGCGACCCTGTTGGATTTCTAAGCACGTGCATTCCTGTCGTGGAAACGGAGCTCCTCATGGTAGTCAATGATCCGCAGTATCCCCTCCATTAAATGCAATGCTGTGGTTTGCACTGAATTATCACCCCCCCCCCCCTCCCCAAAAGTTGAGTCATGAAGAAACGAGTCTTCATTATCTTTGGGGGGAAAATGGCGTGATTACGCGGAACACATCAATCGCTGAGTGGTTTCCACGTTGAGTACTATATTGGGCTGGTTTTCTGAGATGGAAGTGAGAGGCTCAGCTAAGGCACTCAGCAGAATTCTGTACCTGGGCATCCATACATATGGATCCGGTAAATGGAGGATCGAGCTATATCAAGCTCCCTAAAGATACAGCTAACAAGAGGGCATGCATTAATGTAGAAAATATAATGGATCAGGCTTGTTTTGCATAGTCAATTCTGGCTTGCGAAAGGAAGTACAATTACAGAGATCATCCTGAGCGTCCCAGTACATGCCATGTAGGTGATAATATTCATTTGTGTTTTAACGATGGTATAAAGTTCCCCATCAAGATCCAGGGCATACTTAAATTTGAGGCACAGAATACCGGCATATTAGTTAATGTTTATGGGCTGGAGAAGAAAAGCAAATCAGATGAGCAAGACAAGCATATCGTCGTTGGCCCCCTCCATTTCTCAAAATTAGCAGGTGAGGGTGAGCTGCATGGAAACATGCTGCTCTTCTCTGAAGGTGATAATTGTCACTATGTTTGGATCAAAGACATATGCCAACTCCTTTCCATCCAGATAAATAAACATGAACACAAGCAAATTATTTCCTTAAGGTGCCTCAGTTATTTTCCCTCAGACAAGTTATTAGCAGCGCATCTAGTAGACTGCACTTCCGCTGTGAAGGTGGCCCTACAGCCTCACATACCACCTTTACAGAAAAAACATGTACCATATTTGGCAGTGTACCAAATTGTATCGTCATATGATTCCAGTCTTAACCACTACAAATCTTACATCGGGGACCGTCATGTAGTTTGGTTGTTCACTGAGCTTGAAAACTTTTCACGGGAGGTTGGTAAGCTATACAGCTGCAACGTTCCCATGACCGAATCAGAGCTGAATGAAGATGTGTTTCATAATGCGCTTGATTGTCATATTTGTGGGCTGCCGTTAGACACAATCGAAAAGCGGAAACTTCTCATAGGGACCACTGTCATCTTACGGGGAAGTTCCATGGCGCAGCTCACAACGCGTGCAGTTTGAAGTACCAGCTACCTAGACACATATCCGTTTTCTTCCACAATTTAAGTGGCTATAATGCTCACTTTCTAGTTGAGCACTTGGCTGATTTCGGTTTGGAGAACAATCAGGTCAGTGTCCTACCTGATAGCGTTGAGAAGTGTATTTCATTCTCCAAACGAATGACACCAAGAATTATGCTCCGCTTCCTTGATACGCTACGTTTTACGCAGGCACCACTCCAGAAACTTGTTGAAACTCTACCTCGGGGGGGGGGGGGGGAGGGGGGGGATATGCACATCACTCGAGCTGCACTTCCCGCCGAGGAAAAGTTTCAACTTATCACTAGGAATGAGGTTTTCCCTTATGAGTATGTGCATGGTATGGCGAAACTCAATGAAACAAGGCTACCTAACGTAACTGCCTTCTCCAGCAACCTTACAGGCGATGCCATAGTGGATGCAGAGTATGAGCATGCCATGAATGTCTGGCGGGAATTTAATATTTCCACCTTATGAGAGTATGCGTGGCTTTACATGGACACAGACGTGTGCTCGCTTGCGGACGTTTTTGAGAAATACCGGAGTCTATGTATGACCACATATTCACTGGATCCCACGTTTTATTACACGGCACCTGGGTTGTCTTGGGATGCAATTCTCAGGCAAATGAACTGCAGCATCGAATAATTGACTGATCTGACATGCTTCTTTTCTTTGAGCGAGAGATCTGTGGGGGACTCTGGCAATGTGTTCATAGGCACGTGAAGGCAAATAACCCACGAATGGGTGACAGGTTCAACACCTAGCTTGATTCAAGTTGTATAATGTCCCTCGACATGAATAATTTATACGGGCACGCCATGCAGCAATCAGTGCCGATTGGCGAGTTCCGATGGGTGCCCAAAGACGAACGCAAGGGATTAGGTGGAAAAATCGTGGGGGGGGGGGGGGATGGTATCTGATTCTGATGTAGGGTATGTGGTGGAGGCAGAACTCACATACCCTATTAGTTCGCACGATGCGCATGCTGATTTGCCGCTGTGTCCCGAGCAACTAGTTCTTAGTTCTGCAAGGAGGCTCCACACCAAAACCGATGACAACGCTGGGGGATAAGCAGCCCCCCCCCCCCCCAGCTTGGGTGAGGGCTGATTAGAATCACCCAGGCTATCTCCTTAGCAGTCCCCCTGGTTGACGGAGTATGGTGATTTGAGTATGAGACAGAGAGCTTCTGCGACATGTGACTTTGAGAAAGACTTTTATAAATTAATGAATAATTCAATTTTTGGTAAAACAATGGAGAATTTGAGGGGGCAACGGGAAATTTTGACTAGAACCACATGGGATGGGCGTTACGGCGCACGAAAATGCACTGCCAGACCAAATTTTAAGCAGGTCACCATATTCAATAAGAACTTTGTTGCTGTGGAGTGGGGAAGACTGCAGTAGAGTTTACGAAACCTATTTATGTGGGGATGTGTGTACTAGACCTATCCAAACTCCACATATACCGCTTTCGGTATGAGTTTGCAGAAACTCATTTTGCACCTCCTGAATTACTTTATATGGATACAGATAGCTTCATGTATTGGGTGAAGAACTGCGATCCATATGAAGTAATTAGGTGCCATGGGAGTGAATTCGACACGTCCTCATACACGGCCGATAATCCTTATGCTATCATTCCTGCAGAACAAGAAGGTTATCGGTCTTATGAGGGACAAGGCGAATGGATTGCCGATTGTGGAGTTTGGTCTACACTCAAAAATGTATGCGTGTCGGACATTGGAAGGTGCCACCCAGAGGTGGTCTAAGGGTGTGAGTTCTACGGCATCGAGAGCCCTCTCTATGGAAGACTATTTGCAGTGCCTGTGTAGTGGCGTTTTCGGTGCTGCACTGCAACCACTGCATATGGTATGGCAGACCAGTATTAGATCGAGAGGACATGAGATGTACATTGTGCTGTAGTCTAAAATCGGTCTGTGACATTTTCGATGACGGGATTGAAACACACTACGGCATAACACAACTAGTTCTTAGTTCTGCAAGGAGGCTCCACACCAAAACTGCTCACTTGTAGCGAGAGAAGGGCTGGGGGATTCTGACTGAGTGATACTGAGAGCGAGAGAGAGAGAGCGAGAGAGAGAGAGAGAGAGAGAGAGAGAGTCTGCAGAGTACTAGTATGACCCTTTTATCGTAGTGTAAGTAATTTTGTGTGTGCGTGTGTGTCATATGATTATTTTTGTGTACTATGTACACATGTTCCATAGAGAGAGAGAGGCAGATAGAGAATGTGTGGAAAAAAAAATATATTTATATTTGCACCCCATGTGTGTGAAAGAAAGAAAGTAAAGTATAAACTAAAAAAATGTTAAAAAAGCGAAAAAATAGAAAAATTTATATATTGATCTGTTCATATGCAACGTATGTGTAGTGTGGATATATATATATATATATATATATATATATATATATATATATATATATATATATGCACCATGTTATATTGTGAATAGAATAGCTTTTAAGTTTTTCACTGTCTGCTAGCCATCCAAGTCAGAATAGTGTTTAAGTTTATATAGCTCACAGTCCATCAGAATTGTTATTGTAAAAACCTTTATTATAGTGGACTGTTGAAATCAGATTCTAAGTGTGCACAGTCCATCAGAATTATTGTAAAGGCTATGCTACTGGGAATGTGGAATTTAGTTGTAGTAGTAAAGAAAGTATCTCTGCATTAGTTTTTGGCCTATATTTATAAAAAAATATTCCTACCAGTGTTACTCTTGTAGCATGTGTGTTAAAAGTATTTCTACATTGGAATAGCACAGTCAATTTGTACCTGAAGAATACTACATTGTACCTCAAGAATACTATATTGTACCTCAAGAAATATATTGTACCTCAGTAACTATATTGTGTTTGTGTGAACTGAATAAACTAACAAAAAATTTAGGTACCATACATCTTTGTAGTTATTTACAGAGAACCCTGTCCCATATTAATTTATATGTGCATGTCTCAAATGACATTAGTTTTGCTGAAGTGCTGAAGATGAGTGCGATGAGTGCTATTAAGGATGTGAAGTTTAAGATGGGAGATAATAAAATAAATAGAATGGTTACATGGAATTACGCATATTGAGCAGCAGGGATTGGGTCAGGGGAGCAGGAGGCATACGACTGTGTCTGCTTCCACAGATATAGAGCAGACATGTCTAAAATTATATCTCTGATGCTTAAAGAAAACAGATATCGCATGTGGTTAAAAAACTGTACACTGTCACAGTGGTAAGAGGGTTGAGAAAGGTTATTTCTCAACCAACTTAAAAGTTATTTTACATTCTCATAAGCAGACAAAGCAACACTTTTTTCACACATGTTCTTGAGTCGATAAAGAAGAACACCTGTAGAATTCCAGGTCTTGAATAGCAACAAACTTAATGACTCGACCCATCTATGAGATCTTCCCCTTCATATAGATGATGGTATCCGTGTGATAGAATAACTTAAGCGCCGTCACTATATCTTTATGAGGTATGCCAGGATCATCCCAGTGAATTCCATGGTAGAAATGTGTTAGCCACTTTGCACTCTTCCGTGCCTTAGCACACTTCACATACTTGAAAGTCCTACGTGATGAAATGTTTGTTGAGAATGTCTCTATTATTCCAGCTTCTTGTGAGTACGCTACAAATGCTCATACCTTGAGACGTCATTGTGAAATGCTCTAGGTATGGTGCAGCACCTGTTCATTTATACAGCTCGTTGCACAACACAGGTGAATGGGCAGTAGTTGATAACGCGGTCATGTAGAACTAGAGCATACACGGAAGTGTGTTCTGCGAAATTTGTTGAAGATTCAAATTCATTTCGCACATCTATAGGTCCAGATTTAATTGCTCATTCTGTTTCGAGAAGTCTATTACAATGATCGGTGAAAGTTCCTTCGGCAGTTTCTTAGTAAGAAGCATGAAACGTTGCATACATGTTATAAGCTAGACTGTATACATTTTGATTTCACTGCAGATATAAATTGTCATATGGGTAGAATTCTGAATTCCGGTAGACTTTGACATTAGGTAACTTGCATTTGTTGAACACTGAGTTTGCTATATTACCTCTTCTATCAGTCTGAAAGTATGATGAATCTAAGTGTCTCTAGCTGCGAAGAGATTTCAATAGCCCATGTTTGTCTGTTCGCAGTCGGTAACAATGGGTACTTGAAAACTTCCCACGAGCAAAATGTCAGTGACAGAAATGTACTGGAATTCAGGACTTTTAAAAGCTTCAAACGCTCCTCGTCGGATACACTGATGTGAGGCGCTTTCCATATCATCTTGCTGATTGTGATCATATTCTCCTCCTGAGCTCCCTGAATGTGTGAGTTATTGTCTTTCGCACTCTGCACCAGACTGAGTTCCTGTTTAGCGTTCATAACAATACGTCTCATGTCCTCAAAGTAACCCATAAGCATTTTTAGAGGTACGTGTGCAGTAAATCGCTTGTTCCGTGCACGTAGTTCAATACCTTTTCCAGACTGTTTTATGACTTCATTTAAATCGTCGATATCGTATGCACCAGGTTCTATTTCCACAATATCTTTTTCACCATCAATATCCATATGCAGTTTGTTGTTAGTCTCAGTGATATTTGGGATGCTGTCGTAAGTCTCCAGTCTAATAATTGTAGAACACACGTCTTCTGTGAGTGCAGTATCGTTATAATTCTTCTGGCGGTTGCAGGTCACCAAATGAGTCGAAATAGTAGACGGTATCCCCGCCTTTTACATAATATATGATACCCAGTGGGTGCCAGGGCCTCCAGCAACATCTAAATTCGCAATGCCACAGTCATCAGTTTTCCACGTAGTCTTTGTTAATGCATCCCGCATAAACACACCACGGAATCCTGGTATGTTGAATTTGTTTCCAACAAACTTAAGAAGATCAGTATTTGTGAGTGGTCGATCTGGTAGGGCAGCTAATGGGCATTTCTTTTGTGAATAGACCAAGCCCTTTCCTGTAAGGTTTCAAGTATAGTCCTTTTCCGATGGCGGTGGCTTCCATGATGCGGTTATGTCTTCTTGCCTCTTCTAACTGCGCTTGGGAGTTTTACGCGTTCTTGACCGTTAGCTGCAGCACCATCAGCGAGGGAACCTACCGCCGAGAGTGCGGGGAGAGCTGGAATGAGAAATGGAAGAATACTACCAGGTGTCTTGGGTATTGGTAGAACTCGAGGTGCTTCAACCTATCCCTTACTGCTTCCCAAATCTTTATGATTCAGTGCGTTTTTAGCTGCATTCAGCGCTGTCAGCATACAGTTCTGCAAACAGCTGTGCTTATCGCCCTTGTCCGTCTTGATGTTTAGTGCCGAACGTGCAGCATTCACAACTCGCTTGAAATTCGCCACTCCTAAACCAAACTTAATTTTTCCTCGCATGCATTTATCAACTGCAAATGCTGCGATGCTTTTACCTATACCAATATCCTTCCTCCTCTGTATCGCCTTAGTCTTATCAGCTAAAATCCTGTCTGCAATGTGATGACCTGATAGATCTTTATTTGCAGCATACGCAATGGCACGTTCCATACAAACTTCGTCAAGCAGATTAACCCCCTTATCACCTCGTGCCAAGCGTTTTCCCAGGTCCACAGTAGTTATACCCAGGATGTGTAATTCCACTGGCAGTTTGTCTAGAATACCATCACCTCCTCTAATGCGTCTCCTAGCACGCATGTTATGCTATTGCGGTGGTTGTGAACTATGCGCCCCCATTATATAGCAAATCGTCGGCACAATCCAACTGTTTTGCGTAGCAGGAAAACAAATCCATTTGACTAGTGCTTTATTTCCACGACGTCTTATGACTCTCTCCACGAGAAAAACATCCAATGCTGAGAATTTCTGCAACTCCTCGGTGTATAAGCAGCCTGCAATTTCTTCACTTTTACTATCCTTCAATATATACGTTCTTGGATTCGTTCTTTGCACCTTTGATATCTTAGTTGACTAGTTCGGTAGGTATGATTTCTCAGATGACTTCTTGTGTTTTGAGATACATACCAAATCATCTACATTAAATCTCTGTCTGCGTGGATCCAGCGTTTTAATTCTATAGTACACCGTATCCATGATTCCATTATCACGAACATCGATTGGTCTCATTTTTATTGTGGTATGTTTAGTTCGATTAAACTGTGCTATTATTTCTGGGAGGATATCTATCCATTTGTATGAGCCGCGGAGGTTAAAATGCATCCACAGTCGACCTTTTATTGTTCTGTTCAGACAGTCCACGATTCTTACCTTCAGGTGAGCGAATGTTGAGTACTGATGTATTCCATACCGGTGCGTCATGGTCTCGAAATACCTATTGTAAAACTCTCCGCCATGATCAGTTTGGAGGTTATCTGGTCATAGATTCGTCCCTGTCTGTAGCAAACGCTCAAAAACAACCTCGACATTTCTAGCCGTTTTTGTTTTAACAGATAATAACCAAGTAAATTTGGAGTATGTATCAATAACCATTAAAATATATTTGAATCCATTATTGTCATGTGACTATTCATCATAGCTACAAGATCAGCTTGCCATAAGTCATCCAAAGCTTTAATCATATCATGCCTACGAGGGTATGTTTTGTGTGTTGGTTTGTGCAGTTCTCTAACTAATGTCTCCTTACTTATTAGAAGATATCTCTCTCTCTAAGCTCAGAGATTATTGAAACAAACTCATTTGAATGAGCTGTATTACCTGCAGCAGCTGATGCCATGAGCATCCATAGTCGATCTATTAGCTCGTTGGGGTCGTCATAATATATATATATTGTGGGATTCGATTGTTCACTGCTTTATGCTCAATGTCTGTACCATCACCGCTGCTGTGCTGCTGTTGTTGCTGTTTTCGCCATCAAGTATTGGTTTTATACTTTTTGTTGCTCAGGCTTCTCGCGATCTTATGTACATCAGTCATGTTCAGTATTTCACAGTACGTTTTCCTATCATTAACTGAATAATTTATAGGATATTTGGTAGGTCTTAGGAAAATAAGATTCATTAATCCTGGCGTTCTCTCAGATCGTCTATCACCAATCTGTATTGTGTCATCAGTTAGAGTTATAGGATGCGTGCCCAACATGTACGGCCTTCCCCTGCTAACGTCGAATGCTGTATCTGTCTCACCAGCGGCGTGACGGATAGCGAATTTGTCAATGGAAACACTATCGTCATCGTGTGTTTTTGTTTTTGCTCAGAGCTGTCGGAGAGATTCAGTAACCACTTAAAGGTCTCTCTTAGTGTTTGCTGTCGATCCATATGTCCTAACCTCAGCAACCATAATTCCTCACGAACTACTTTCCGCGTTTGAATCACTTTCTACTTCGTTGATATCCCGGTGTATACTAATCCAGATTCTCCACAGCGTTAGGCTTTATATATTCCCTCATCTTCTTCCTCTTGCTATGTACCAGCTCCCCCTTCACAACAAGAAGGATGGTTCAAATGGCTCTGAGCACTATGGGACTTAACTACTGTGGTCATCAGTCCCCTAGAACTTAGAACTACTTAAACCTAACTAACCTAAGGACATCACACACATCCATGCCCGAGGCAGGACTCGAACCTGCGACCGTAGCGGTCACGCGGTTCCAGACTGTAGCGCCTATAACCGCACGGCCACTCCGGCCAGCACAACAAGAAAGAACTCTACATCTATTTTCCCCTCAATAGCCTCGGCCTTTTCAGTTAAATCGGCTACTTTCTTACTGACTTCATTAACTAACTCATTTAACGCATTCACCATTCTCAGAAGAGTCTGGTAATACGTCTATAGTTCCCTGCTCATATCTCCAACTTTATGCCCAATAGCCTCAATTTTCGCATCCATGAACAGGCGAATGTTCTGTGTGTACACCCATTCTCTGGGGTTGAGAGCTAGACATACAGCGTATACTGTTGTACTAACGTCTCTTACCATGCTATATATGGAAAACTATTGAAAATTTCGCTTGTACCTACCATCACTCAGTTTTCTTGTTTTATCACTAGCGAGAAACCCATACTTTGAATGATTCCAGAAATCTGCACATTTCTTTACAAAATCATTGAACGACAGGTCAGTTCCGATATGTGGCTCGTAAATGTGTTTTAAATTCAGATTGTCTTGTTTGAAGACTATAATTGTTGCGGGGTTGAAGCGACAGAAAGCACGGCAGGACCCGCGGAGCGCCCCGTGAACAACAACACAACGGGAGAGGACGGACACGGTCAACGAAGGACGTAATGAGCAACAACAAGATCGAAACAACGGAGTCCCAAGAATACCTAACAACCACGTCCACTCGTACACAGAACAAGAAAGTAAATAAGCTGTCTAAGGTGAGGCGATGTGTCCAGAGATGTACGCAAGGTTAGACTGGCTGGCTGAGCGAGAGGCAGGTGCTTAAGTACTGTATCAAGGCGCCACTATTGGCCGCTGGAACCACGTGTTCCACTATGGCGCCCTCAGACTAATTGCTGGCCAGGAGGTGCGCGCCGCCACAGCTTACGGCGCGATGGTGCAGAGACCTCCAGGGGTCTTTGACGTCCATGACGTCTACTGGGGATTCAAATTCTTCGGCGCGCAGTACCAGAATAATGAGGTTTGCATTATCCCTAACCAACTGTTTCTGGATTCCGGAATGTTTTTGGCTTAGATAAAATACATTAGCACCCATATGACGACTGAAACAGAAATATTTTAGAATTTGGTCTTGGTTTTCCACAGCAACATTGTCAAATATGAAGAAAGTGTTCGGCATTGCTCTTTCAGGTGGATGCATGTCACCATTTTAACTGAATGTCATGTATGTAACACCATCTACACTGTGCAATATCTCCTGTAATAGTTGATACTTGGGTTGAAACATTGTTTTTGAGAATACACAAACATGTTTAAATCGGACTCCATCTTCATGTGCTAGCAGCATCATAAGAACGTTAGTCTACCCACAATTGGATGGAATTAAAATAATTGCTCGTGTATTATCAGGAAGGAGAATTCTGTTCTTCTTCTTCTTCAGGTCTTCTTTTGCATCTTCACAGGACCAGTCACCAACAAGAAAGTCCTTGTAATGAGGATGTTTCACCCACCCTAACATTATACTAACTACGCCAGGTACTGACAAGTAGTTGACATATATAGAAAGATACACTTGAAGGGATGGTAATACTATGTGTAGCCCCTATAGCTCCATCACTTAAGCGACTGAGCTATATTGGCTACTAAGAGAAAACAACTACATAACTCATGAAGAGTAACGTGATCGTTCATTATGTCAATAACTGGTATAGCATTGAAAAAATATTAATAAGCGAATTACTTTTACTATAATGAGCGAGGTATAAAATAAAACATATAATGCATTATTTATTTAGTTAACTATCATGCATATGATGTATATCATACATATGATGTATATGTATTTCAGGGAAAATCATTACACTCTTTATGTATCTTCTTCTTCGCACCTGTACAGTATTTCCCAGACAAAGCTTTCTGATATGCAATAATTTCCGCGCGTATCTCACTCAGGCCAATGGATGCCTCATAGTACTCAGGTTTCTCACGTGCACATTTAATGTTTCTCTTTCGGTTCAGTGCTAAAGTGCAAACAAAGGGGCTGCTTCAAATCATCAACATGTACACTATGCACACGTAGGGAGTTTACAACATCATTGTATACAGAGTCTATGCTTGGCAACCAGTGGCTCAGTCTCTCCAATGCAAGACAGAGCTCAATATACAGATCGCTTAACTTCATAACTGAGGCGTGCCTTAGATAAACACAGTTGTCCTCCGATTTCACACATAGTGCATAGTCAACATACACTGTTGTAATAGAAAGTGTCACAATAGTAAGGCAAATTCCTAGTGTAGAACGAGTTGGATAATACTCCTTAGTCATCTGCTGATTGATGTAGCTCGGAATTTGGCATTTTAACACCCTTCGAAAAATTTTAAATTTCGATTCTCGCATACAAGCCCCAGATATGATGTGCTTCTATACCAATGTTTAAACGTTTCGTTCCACTGGGATATAAATTGTATGTGGAAGTGAAAAGCATTGGTACACTCGACGCCTTTTTATCCACAGCATCTGCACTCTGTGGTTGCAGTATCACAGGGATGTTCTGCTGGGATGGCTCTTATGTTTATGACCAGTACTGTCCTCCATCTTGATGTTTAGGACCGACAGCAGCGTTCGATGTGTCAGGCTCAGATCACATGTCATTGCACAAATCGATGAGTGGGACAGACAACAGCAGCACCTCATCCTGCTCCAGCAAGCGGGCTATATGCGCTACAGGATCCCACGTAGTCACTGCAAGTTCAGATATGCTGGAGGTCGTTGCTGTTGCAGGTCTAGAGGCGCTGCAGGTCTCGAGAAGATGGCAGCCGAGGTTGCTACAAGTCCAGATGTGTCAGAGATTTGCCTGTTGGCACTCGATCCTGCTGGCTAGGATGCATCGAGGGCTACTGCTGAACAAAGACGTGGAAGCATTATACATGGACCAATATGCAGAAACAATGAATATTAGCAGTAATAATAATAATAATAATAATAATAATAGTAATAATGCTAACCACAGAGAAAGATGAGATATGGGATACTTACTTTTTCGTTTCCTCCTGTTCTGAAGGATCATGTTGGATTGTGACTGCTGTTGATGCTTCATGATTCTTCTTCTTTTCCCGCTGCTGCTGACTGACTGACTGAGCAAGACTGAGGTCCCAGAGCTGCTGAGCTGGCCCTAAATCCCCTCCAATGATGTTACCAGAAACTGCCATCCTACTGGCTGAAGTCTAGCACATGACTGGATTAAGGGCTCCCATTGGTTCCCACCATTTTTCCCCACCCCAGACCGCCATCTTGGATTACGGAATGAGAGGGTTGACAGCGCCCACTGGTGGTGGTACTGTGTACTAGGACCAGACCTCGTGGTGAACACACTGTTTACCGCCATTTTCCCCCACCCAGACCACCATCTTGGATTATGTCATGGAACAGATGACAGTGCCCTCTGGTGGCAGTACTGTGTACTAGGCCAGCTGGAGTCTGGACCTCATGGTGAACACACTGGATGACTGTACTGCCTCAAATTGTTTGAATAAAGACTGAATGCAAAATAAAGACTTATGTCTAGTAAAGGCTGAGTCCTCTTCCCAACAGTTCCTAGGAGGAGGTGGCGCTCTGATGAATTAGGTTAGTGAGGTAACTCAAGTACCCTTTCTTTCCTGCCATTTTGTTACGTTAGTAGAGATAGCTCAAGTGGCCTTACTTTACCACCAAAATTGAAATTTCCCTCCAATCACTACGAAGAGGTGGCGGTCGGATGACTTAGGTTAGTGGAGATAGCCCAATTGACCTATCTTCCCGCCATTTTCTTAGGTTAGTAGAGGTAGCCATGGTGTGTTGCATTGTCCTGATGGAATTTGATCTTCCTGCCATTTTCTGGGAAGGGGACAAGAGGGGGGTTAGGTTAGTGGAGGTAGTCCAATTGACCTTTCTTCCCGCTAAAATCCGCCATCTTGGAAGGCGTCATGCACTGTTGCCAAGTCTACAGGCCGCCATCTTGGATGATGTCATCGCCACCACCTTCGATACATCTGGCAACAGTGGAAAGTGGGATGGCACTGGCCTAGTTCCACTACTAATAATAAGAATGGTGATCTATGTTGCCATATTCTTCATGAACAGGATACCAAATGACATGTCCAAGAATCTTTGTGTGTCCAACCCGAGTTTGTGGTCTTTGTCCGCCGAGCATGTGTGCGATGAGATGGATGGATATACACTTTCACACCTGCCTAGAACTAGCATTCTACATGAAATAAATCTGTGTTCATTATATTCAATGACTATTTTCTTCCATTCAACAACTGAATACAGGAGAGTATTCATGCTGGGGGTGTCACAGCTCATACTTGTCTTCATCCTGGGGTGGAAATGCAAATTATTACTAAAGAACCAACGCAATGTTGCAGAAGCACGAATTATTATGAGAAAGTTAGATGCCAACAGTAAAGAGACCTTTGGAGACAAGAGAAGCAGCTGTATGAATGAGAAAACTCATATGGCAAATCAGTAATTAGCAGAAAAGGGTAAGCTGAAAGGATTATGTAAAAGGACAATAGAAGCGGCACAGAAGCTTCTCTCACAAGCATTACGTTCGGACTTCACATTCACACAATTAACCTGTGTTTATCTCATACCAAAGACATATCAGACCAAAAATAATGACTACAGATATTCCAAAACCGAATTTAATTGAACTCTACATTCCGTCACAGTTATTGTTCGCGCTGTATCTTACTTTCTTGTTTAGAATAAGACTGATTTGTAAGGAAAGTCAATATAATGCGCCTGGCGGATTTGGCACTGTACACTTCATCACTCCCCTTGCGTTAGCAAGACCGGTCACAGAACCTGTTGGTGGTATATCGTCTGAACTCGGTGAGGTTTCTGGTGGAGACACGCACGCCTTTCATATCTCGCTGTAGGTACCTGAAACCACCGATCCACGTGTTTCAGATGATGATGTCCCCTCTGCACATTAGAAACGCTGGTCATGGATTCGCCGGACCCAGAATCAGTATGAATGGTTGTAACGGTGTAGAATGGTGTGATGTCTGACACGAGTAAGTAGTCGAAAACGGCGAGCACGTTTCTTCAGGGATGCCATTTTTAATTCTAGTAATATCCTTTTTGGTGGTTTCCAAAACACGTTTACACAATCACTTATCATCCATATGCTCTCTATACGGATTACAACGGCGTATCGCGCCAAAAGAGTCACACTGCGGAATTATGCGACGATAGATACATTTGACAGACTCTACAAACAGTTTCACAATTTAACTGATAAGGCATGTATAGATTAGCGGATCTATGCCCAACACGCAAGCTCTTATCACCGCCGTCCCTTCACGACTGCCGCTTTGTTACCTTGACACGGGGTAGGAAAGAGCCCTCTTGTGGTTTGGGCTACTCAGAGCCCTACGTTGGTTACCTGTGTACATGTTTCCTTCTGGGGAAGACCAATAGCCGTCTTCTTACGTGGCTAATGTAATGCCTCGTCACCAGGGATGCTACACAGGTTTCTCTCTGTATCCCAGGCTCCCAGCTTATTTACACTCCCCCCCCCCCCCCCCCCCCCACTCCCACCCGTCTCTTACACAATCCAGTAGCAACATATTGCCCAACAAGGCTTTGTGTTAGGTATCACTCATTGAGCATATCCTATTCACCAAAGAATAAGCCAAATTCTCACAGCTCACACAGATAGGAAAAATCGCCTACTATGCTGTCGAATCCAAGGTTCTGCCAGTGGCAAACTTTCTATACACGACATTCTTCACACATTACTGTTCCGAGACATTGTACTCTACTGAGTACTATAGTCGAGTAGGTGTACCAAGAACCCTGACTGGTGACAGCGCGGTAGCAATCTCTCGACTGTGAAATGCAACCGGGTGCAGGAGAAATGATTAGTCTTCTAGAGCTGCGCAACAGTGGGGCGTTACCCTAGAGATGTTAACAAAATCGTGTTACGTGATTGGTCAACGTTGGCGCACGAAGCTGCCGCATCCAGCCAGCTGCAACTGTCACGGAAATTCTGAAGCTGACTCGACTCTATGCGGCATATCTTTTCTCCTCGGAAACTTTCTTGCGATTACTGCCACCTCCTCCCCCATCCTCCGGAAACGTAGCTTGTCCAAGCTACCTAAGCTTCTAGAGCATGGGGTAATTCATGTTTCGTCTAAAGTTTACATCAGGGGGAGCTGTGTCCTCGGTGCCGTTTCGCTGTTGCTCATAGGCTGGCAACGGTGGTAGGTGAGAAAATAAACAACGAATTTATAGCGCCGAAGTTGAAGCGACTGTCTAGTTTGATATTTTTAAGGGTGCAGATTTGTGATTTTTGTTCCGTGTTTTCGTGTGATTTTCAAGTTAGTGGTTATGCCAGAAGCTAAGAGTACAGCTTAAACTGCTGCGTGTGAAACGAACAACAATCATATTTATAATCTGCCTAGTTAGTACTTTCGACGTATTGAGACATTCAAGTCAAAGTCTCATATTTCTTCGCATGTGTCTGCTACTTCCTCATTGACTGCATGCAACGAACAGCTGACATACTGTGCTTGCTTCCCTTCGCATGTCACTTCAAGTGCTGACAACATTACTGTATCAAATACGTATGTACTACCACCCGGTCTATTCAAGACATTTATCCACATTTCTAGTTAGCTAGTACTGGCACAGACCTGTGCGAGACAACCAGCATTCCACTTGTTCTAATAAAATCAGGCTTTCTCCCTCTCAGGTGTCCACAGGCCTTATTACAATTAATTAGCCAATTCTGAAGTTAAATAGAAGAGTAATAAAATTAATATGCAGATATTCTTATCTGTTGTTTTCTGAAGCAAATCAGTTACAGTCTTTCTTTCGCCAGTGTGAAAGATGGTTGTTCTACAAATCACGTTTGTACCAGTTGCAGTGGGCTACTTACAACATAACTGGATAACATTTATTCCCATTCCTTCACTCATATCATTAATAACAATTACTTGATTTAACTGCACCAAAAATTCATTTTCTCATTCACTTTGACCTAAGTATTACGTAGTTTTGACAAAAATCCAGAATAGACGAAAGTGCATATGTCGTTAAATATACCGGGTGATCAAAAAGTCAGTATAAATTTGAAAAATTAATAAACCACGGAATAATGTAGATAGAGAGGTAAAAATGGACACATATGCTTGGAATGACATGGGGTTTTATTAGAACCCAAAAAAACTATTGCTAGACGCGTGAATGAACTCTTGCGCGCGTCGTTGGGTGATGATCGTGTGCTCAGCCGCCACTTTCGTCATGCTTGCCCTCCCAGGTCCCAGACCTCAGTCCGTGCGATTATTGGCTGTTGGGTTACCTGAAGTCGCAAGTGCATCGTGATCGACCGACATCTGTAGGGATGCTGAAAGACAACATCCGACGCCAATGCCTCACCATAACTCCGGACATGCTTTACAGTGCTGTTCACAACATTATTCCTCGACTACAGCTATTGTTGAGGAATGATGGTGGACATAATAGGCATTTCCTGTAAAGAACATCATCTTTGCTTTGTCTTACTTTGTCATGCTAATGATTGCTATTCTGATCAGATGAAACGCCATCTGTCGGACATTTTTTGAATCGTTGTATTTTTAGGTTCTAATAAAACCACATGTCATTCCAAGCATGTGTGTCAGTTTGCACCTCTCTATCTACAGTATTCCGTGATTTATTACGTTTTCAAATTTATACTGACTTTTTGATCACCCGGTATATGTATTGCAAGCCAGCTCAACTGCTCTTTTGTCGGGACAGGGCTATTTACAGAAAAAGTACGTTACTACAATCCCTCTGTGGATAGTATAAGCTATGAAAGTATCAAAACCTGACTAAGTTTACTGTGTTTGGTGGATTTGCATAACTGAAGGACTGTTTGAATTCACAGTGCTGAAATTATGTATTAACGGAGAGCTCTTAAATGTCAAGTTACTCCAAGAACTTCATCTTCATATGATGTCTTCATATAATGATTAGAAAACGACATGTAAAAAGCAAAGGCGAGTGGTTTTCTAGAATTCGTGCTGGACATTGACAAGCGTTGCGCTGACCAGCTTGCGCCAGTTTGTAGGAGTTACATAGCGTGGGAACCTCAGCGTATCTATCCACTGCGTTGAGAGAGAGGACGACATTCCCTCGGAATTACTGAGATCCTTGACAGAGCCAGTCACTACAAAATTGTTCCACCCGGTGTGCGAGATATAAGATACAGGTGAAATAATGTCATACTTCACGAAGAATGAGTAATTCGAATAATAAAGAATACTGGCATGAATGCTGTGACAATTACAGATCAGTCAGTTTAATAAGTCATTATTGCTACATACTAACACGAAGTATTTACAACATAATGGGAATAGTTTGGCTTGCGAAAAAATACAGAATCACGCGATGCCACTCGCAACCAACGATTTATCTTTGAAGAAGCACTGAAGAAATCCAATCTTAGGTTAATAGCTTTTATAGATTTCGATAAAGCTTTTGAGGACGTTAAGTGGACTACACTTTTTGGAATTCTGAGGGAAGCAGGGATAAAATACTGGGAATGAAAAGTTAGAGAAGGCGCCAAAGAAACTGGTATAGGCATGCGATTCAAATACAGATATACGTAAACAGGCAGAATACGGCGCTGCGGTCGGCAACGTTTATATAAGACAACAAGTGCCTGGCGCAGTTGTTAGATCAGTTACCGCTGCTATAATGGCAGGTTATCAAGATTAAAGCGAGTTTGAATGTGGTGTTAAAGTCGACGCACAGGCCACGGCACACAGTATCTCCAAGGTAGCGATGAAGTGAGGATTTTCCCGTACGATCGTCTCACGAGTGTACCGTAAACATCAGGAATCCGGTAAAACATCAAATCTCCGACATTGCTGCGGCCGCAAAAAAATCATGCAAGAATGGGTCCAACGTCAACTGAAGAGAATCGTTGAACGAAACAAGTGTAACACTTCCGCAAACTGCTGCACATTTCAATGCTGGGTCGTCAAGTGTCAACGTGCGAACCATTCAACGAAACATCATCGATATGGGCCTTCGGAGCCGAAGGCCCACTCGTGCACTCTTGATGACTGCACGACACAAAGCGTAACGCTTCACCCATCAGCACCAACATTGGACTGTTGTTGACTGGAAACATGTTGCCTGGTCGGACGAGTTTCTTTTCAAACTGTATCTAGCGGATGGATGTGTACGGCTATGGAGACAACCTCATCAGTCTATGGACCCTGCATGCCAGCAGAGCACTTTTCAAGCCGGCGGAGGCTCTGTATGGTGTGGGGCGTGTGCAGTTGGAGTGATATGGATCCTCTGATACGTTTAGATACGACTCTGACATGTGACACGTAGGTAAGCATTCTGTCTAATCACCTGCATCCATTCATGTCCATTGTGCTTTCCGATGGACTTGGGTAATGCCAGCAGTACATGTGACACCTCATGCGTCCAGAATTGCTACAGAGTGGCTCCAGGAACAGTCTTCTGACATTTCTGCTGGCCACCAAACTCCCCAGACATGATCATTATCGAACATGCCTTGCAACGTGCTGTCTAGACGAGATTTCCGCCCCCTCGTGCTCTTAAGGAGTCATGGACAGCCCTGCAGGGTTCATGGTGTCAATTCCCTCCAGCACTACTTGAGACATTATTCGAGTCCATGCCACGTCGTATTGGGTACTTACGAGTCCTCGCGAGGCCCCTACACGATATTAGGGATGTGTACTAGTTTCTTTGGCTCTTCAGTTTATTTACAGCTTGTACAGAAGCCAGATTACAGTAATAAAAGTTGAAAGGCATGGAAGAAAAGCAGTAGTTGGGAAGGCAGTGGGACATAATTGTAACTTATCACATGTGTTATTTAATCATTACATTGAGCAACGTGTGAATAAACACAATGAGAAATTAAGAAAGACAATTGAGGTTCAAGGAGAAAAAAAAAAGTTTGACAACATTATGGAATGTTCCATCGGTAGTTGAAGGAGTATGTATATATGTATCCTCTTATCTTTAGAAGCTAAAATATTCACTACGTCATTATATAATATTTCTTGTTTGGTACCTGTGCCTAAAGCTAGCATTGCTAATTGTAATTTTCGTATATGTGCACATTCTTCAAAAAGTCACATGTCTTCCGAAATAAATTTGTACAGCTAGAATGTCTATTTTTGTGTGGCCTGTAGTAAGTTGTTCGAAGTTGGCTTTTACTATTTGGGCAGCAAACTCCATATACTGTAATAATATCCGTCCCCGGTAGCTCAGTGGTCAGCGCAACAGAAAGTCAGTCCTAAGGGCCCAGGTTCGATTCCCGGGTGGGTTGGAGATTTTCTACGCTCGGGGACTGGGTGTTTTGTTGTCCTAATCATCATCATAATTTCATCCCCATCGACGCGCAAGTCGCCGAAGTGGCGTCAAATCGAAAGACTTGCACCAGGCGAACGGTCTACCCGACGGGAGGCCGTGGTCACACGACTAATATTATAAAACCGGAAGTAGCTGTCTGCTACGCTTTCATGACTAAACCGGAGAACGGATGTTGATAAAACTTAGGACGAACATAGCTTGAACGCTGACGAAGAACATAGACTACTTTAGAAATTTGTACTTTTGTGAGTGTTATTAGCATTTTTAAACATGGTATACCTGAGTGACATGCAGACGACACTGGCACCATGTTCGGCGACTCTTACTGTCTGAAGATTACTCCATGACAATGCAAAGCCATTGTAATTGTGCGCGTGGTTTACGATGCTGAGTTCCTGCGCTATCTGGCATAGCTGGAGAATTTTAGTGGAGATATAACAATAAAGTCGGAGGATAATCCCGAGTACCATATTTAAAAGAACTATTATAAGCCTCACAAACTTAAGTGTGATTTAGCGCGTAGTAGTAAGAGCTCAAGCTGAGAAAGTCACTGGAATCTAGCAACTCTCAGAGCAATCCCATGTCTGCCGGAGGTCGGATGCAGAACGCCAGGTGGCATAAGAGCTACAGAGACAGTAGAACAGTCACAACGTGCCCGTCGCATTTTAGACGCCGGGCGTCACGCGACTGTCAGTTTACAAGACGCTTCAAGACTCCCAACAACGGCGTCATTTAGAGGCTGTACGACAAACAGAGAGTCCTACGTTTACACGTGGAACGCGGGAGGCTTATGGTGAGGCTGCGTTTGATTACCATATATTAAGTGACTATGTTTATCATACGTTAGTCATCATACGGGGGACGGATCCAAAATGTAGGCACCATAACGCTTTAAAACGGAAGGGAGAGACGAGTGGTACGTGTTGCTCTGGTGGCAAAATCTCACCTCCAGTGCCAGGTGAGCCAGAGAAACCCCTTAAAACTCTACTTCTGCACGAATGTAGTGAATCGAGGCATTTTTAAATATAAAGCATACTTTCAGATTCGACTTACAGTAAAATAATAGGAACACTTCATTATGTACCTACGTACCGACACTGAGAACATTTTTTATGCATACATGTCTACACCACTATATAGATAGACAACACGTAAAATTGTTAGCTTACTTATCCACCATGAGTCATCATAACAAAACTTCTGGTATGCGATAGAAGCAGTGGGTAACCGCTAGTTTCTGATAATCGTCAAATTAGAGAGGATATAAAACGGACACTATCAATAACGAGGGAAACCTTTCTTAAAAAGAGTGATATAAGAACATCGAATATAAATACAGATGTTAGGAACTCTTTCCTGAAGGTATTTGTGTAGATTGTAGGCTCGTACGGAATTGTAAAGTGAACAATAAGCAGGGAGGAGGGGATCAAGGGGGGATAAAATTGTGGAAGGTGACCAAGGTTTGCATATAGTATGTAGATCCAGGAAGTGTGACTTGCACAGTTTAGGCTAGCTTGGAGCGATGCATCAAAGCAGTCTTTGGACCGAAGACAGACAACAATATGAACAACGTATGATGAACTTCTCGACAATATTTGAGAAATGTTGGACTGGGGTTTCGTGCTAGACATTCAAGATCCTTTCGTACAGGTGAAATCTTATGCACTAAAATCAATGTTTTCTAACTGACTGTCATTATTGTTCTAGGAGGAAGATACAAGAGAGAACTACGAACAGAAACATCCACCAAGTCTTACGTGTGCTTGGGCAAAAAATCTCATCTCAAGAACTGCAACACTTGTAGACCGCCAGGCTGCCAGCCAAATGTAGACAAACCAAGTGAGTATTTTCGTTAGACATAGTACACCTAGAAATGTAAATACAACAAATGATTTCAAGCTTCAAAAAGACACCAGCACAGCTAACAGTCTACAGCACATTGTGCAGCATACTTGGCCATACTTACTAAGCATCTCTGAGTTTTGCTCGCTTTCTTCCATTTCTAAGGCCCAGGCACCAGACACACTGCGTCAAGCCGGCCGCTGTGGCCGAGCGGTTCTAGGCGCTTCAGTCCGGAACCGCGCGACTGCTGCGGTCGCAGGTTCGAAACCTGCCTCGGTCATGGATGTGTCTGATGTCCTTAGGTTAGTTAGGTTTAAGTAGTTTTAAGTTCTAGGGGACTAATGACCTCAGATGTTAAGTCCCATAGTGCTCAGAGCCATTTGAACCATTTGAACCACATTGCGCCGAATGTGGTGAGCAGTCAAGCTGTTTTCTCGGGCACATCTCATGGTTGCCTGTGCTTCAGTTCCTTATATAAATCCTGCACTAATTCACTCTAACAAGAAACACTCATAATCGCAGTGTGTCGTCCTAAGAGTTATCCCTTTTCTCTCTGATCTAAAGCTGTTCATTTTAGAAAATAAACAATTTTTTCCAGCCTTCAGTTGCAAGGTAATTCTTACTCGTTTACCTAGGTTTCGATTCCAGTAATGGAATCTTCTTCAGAACAAAAAATTAAATTATTTTGAGAGCCAAACACTGGCCATGTCACAGATTAAAAATTAAAACAGTAAGGACGCATTATCATAAGATTATGTCTGTCAAGATTAAAACCATTAAGGCGAACGTAGACGGAGCTACGCCGGCCAGAAATAAGGACCACATGTGAGCGGCACGGAGTTACTGCAGTGACTGTTATTACCAAAGTAATTTCGGCGAGGAGTGGCCGAGCGGTTTGGGGCGTCATGTCACGGACTGCGCGGCCCCTCCCTTGGGCATGGATGTGTATGTGTTTTTCTCAGCAGAGGTTAGTTAAAGTTAATTTAAGTAGTGTGTAAGTCTAGGGGCGGATGACCAAAGCAATTTGGTCCCTTAGGAATTCACACACATTTCTGAACCAAAGTAATTGAAGTAGAGGCAACAACAAATCGGATACCATGACACACAACCATGTTACTTAAATGGCAGGCACCCTACAGTGTAGGGTATAGAATATAAAATTTCATGTGACCAAGCAACCTCGTGGGATTCAACAAACTACCCCCAGAAGCGGACGCAAGCTCACTCAGCTCTTTGCAATACAGGCTCGCCATGGACCCCCCCAAACGAGAGCAGCAACGCTCACGAATAGGCACGAAAAATCCCAGAACTAGTGGGTATCTACAACAGACTGACATCTGCCTTAAGTAACTAGAAACACAATAATTCATTACAGCACATCATCCGTAGAATTAATCAACCTATTAATGAACATCAGCTAAGCACTACAAATCTATTATATTATGTGCATAAGGCCAATTATACATTGAGCCGTGAGCGAACTAGACACACGTCCAGCCGGAAAGCGCTGGCAAAGGGGGCGGAAAATACACAACAGCACAAGCAGGACACAACCCAGGACCCCACAACCACTACCAAGACAAACAGCAGAAGTCCCGGTAAAACGAAATCAAATGCAAGTAACACCCCCCCCCCCCCACCACCACCCACCACCCCCACCCCCCATCCCGACACAAAACACAAGGTGACTTACAGCAAATAGCCACATTTAAATTTCTGATTAAATCAGAATTAATTACAATATCCACATACTGTCACTGAAGGAATCCTTGTACTTTCATTAATAAAATCAGTTTCAACCTGTTTGAACACAGAATAACAACTGGCCTCTCTGTAAATCGTAAGAATTTATGAAACTACTCACTTAGAATTAGACACGTGTCTCTCAGATAGAAACGCAACAGGAATGTTACTGCAATTCACGGCAAAATATATCCAGGGAAAATTTTATCCATGTATATCTATAGCACTTGTCCAGCTAAATTACGTTTGCGATATAAATACTTTAACCATGCAGCACTTAGGCAAGGACCAACCAAACTGTTTTTCAATGACGTTTAAACATTGACAGTAGCAACCTACAAACAGAATGTAACAGCACTCCAGGCCCTAGTAATTGTTAATCATCACATCACACACAGCTCTCACTAGAACATTGCGTGCTAAGTAAGTTGAAATTAAACACATTCGAGAACAGACTCAGCTGGAGTAGCAACGGCCGACCAAGAAAATGAAGTAAACAGCACAGAACCCATTAGCCGATTCCGGCCACAACTTACAGCACAAGCAAGGCCCTTACCCTCTTGTTTGTTCGATGGAGCCAACCGCCGCAGATCCCGGTGACAGGAGACGCATAGCAAGCGAAATACACCAACGGCTTGACCCATTCCGGCGGCGGGAACGTCGCTGATCGAGCCACACGGCTCACTCAAATACATTCTACATACCAAGGTGAATAGCCGGTTTGCTGCCACTTCTCCCAACGACTAGAAATTGTGAAGGAATGTTATATACCCCTTCTACCTTATTAGATCTTAAGTCTTCCAAGGCTTTCTTAAATTCTGATGCTAATACTGGATCCCCTATGTTTTCTTAATCCACTTCTGTTACTTCTTCTATCACATCCGACAAATCTTACTGTTGAACCTTGATGTTACCACCGTTGCTTTTTGTGTCATCGAAGGTTGTTTTGACTTTCCTGTATGCTGAGTAAGTCCTTAGGACAATCGTTTCTTTTTGGATTTCCTGACTTTTTTATGCAGCCATTTCGTCTTAGCTTCCCTGCACTTCCTATTTATTTTCATCCTCAGCGACTTGTATTTCTGTATTCATTAATTTCCCTGAACATGTTTGTACTTCCTTCTTTCAGCGATCAAATGAAGTATTTCGTCTGTTAGCCATGGTTTCTTCGCAGTTAACTTCTTTGTGCCTATATTATTCTTTCCAACTTCTGTGATCGTCCTTCTTAGAGCTGTCGATTCCTCTTCAACTGTACTGGCTACTGAGCTATTCCTTACTGCTGTATCTGTAGGCTTAGAGAACTACAAGCGTGTCTCGTCATCCCTTAGTACTTCTAAATCCCACTTTTTTGCGTATTGATTCTTCCTGTCTAAACTCTTGAACTGCAGCCTACTCTTTATCACTACTACATTATGATCTGAGTCTATATCTCCACCTGGGTACGCGATACAAAGTAGTTTCTGATTTCGGAATCTCTCTCTGACCATGATGTAATGCAACTGAAATCTTCCGTGTCACCCGGACTTTTCCAAGTATACTTCAATGTCTTGTCATTCTTGAACAGGGTATTCGCTATTACTAGCTGAAATTTATTACGGAACTCAGTATTCCTCCTCTCTCATTCCTTGTGCTAACCTCATATTCTCCTGTAACCTTTTCTTCTGCTTCTTTCCCTACAACTGCATTGCAGTCCCCTATGATTATTAGATTTCCATATCCCTTTAGATGCTGTAATACCCTTTCACTATCCCCATGTATTTTCACTATCTCTTCATCTTCAGCTCACGACGTCGGCATGTATACCTAAACTATTGTTGTTGCGGTTGGTTTGCTGTCGATTCTGATAAGAACAACCCTGTCACTGAAGTTTTCACAGGAACCACTCTCTGCTCTACCTTCCTATTCATAACGAATCCTACTCCCGTTGAACCATTTTCAGCTGCTCTTGATATTAGCCTATACTCATCTCACAAGAAACCCTTGTCTTTTTTCCATTTAACTTCTCTGACCCCACTGCATCTAGATGAGCCTTTGTATTTATCTTTTCGTTGATTATTCAATCGTCTTCTCATGGTCACCTCCCACCTGGCAGTCCCCTCCAGGAGATCCGAATGGGGGTCTATTCCGGAATCTTTTGCCAATGGAGAGATCATCATGACACTTTTCCAATTACAGGCCACATGTCCTTTGCCAATGGAGAGATCATCATGACACTTTTTCAGTTACAGGCCACGAGTTCTGTGGATACGCGTTATGTGTGTTTAATGGAGTGGCTTCCATTTCCTTCCGCACATTCATGCCGTTGATCATTGCTGATATTTCCACCTTTAGGGTCAGTTTCACACCCCAAGCACAGGAGAGTGTCCTGAACTTCTGTCCGCTCCTCCACTCTCATTTCACACAGCCGTTGGCAGAACGTGGAAGGTTTCGAACTCGGGACCGAGGACGTTTTGTTTACTAATCAAAGACGCTACCTGTAGTCGACAGGTGCATCTTGGTGTAAGTGACAAATGATCTTTATTTCTTAGAACATAGTTAGGTGATAGAACACGTTTATAGAAGGCCAAGACCAAGTACACAAACAATGAATCATTACCACAACGTTAAAAGTTATTCAATGGTTCCTCTAACACAACGACTGTGTAAAGACTTCGCAAATGTACTCCTTTGGTGAGGAAACTAAGGAGATTGTTATGAATAAGAGAAAAGAGGTGACTTTCTCTCACATAACACGAGGAACATGCTTATCTACTAGTTACCGTAGACAATTAGAAACGTTGGTGACAGAGGAAAAAGTACAGACCTAATGTGGAACTGAAAATCCATGGTACTTTCGTTAAATTCAAAGCGATTGTGGGGTACAAGAACGACGCCAAAGAGCTCTGTGGCTCAACTGAGTCAGACAAGCGTAGCCAAACATGGAAGAATCACAGTCCTAACACGACCCAACATGTCACTACCAAGAGCGGCAGAAGCGCTCTAGCGATCACGTCCGTGTACTCACCTCCGTCCAGCAGACTCCAGCGAGTGCTCACCGTTTACGGCCCTGGAAGCACTCGTCAAAGTGAGGCCATTCCCGCTGTTGCTTAGAGTGGGGGAAGGCCAATCTACGTTAAATTTGTAAATGACCAATCAAAATCCCTCCCTTCCGTCGTAATTTTACCACTCTTGGCTGATACTATTCCCTACTTTATCGTCTCCATCCCTGAACTATTGCGAGAGCAGCTCTCGCATCGAAAAGTAAGGTGGAGGGGGGGGGGGGGGCAGAGGGGGGAGGGAATGTCGTTAGATTTTAAAAATGTCCAATTATCTGTCCCTTTGTATGAGACTCTGCGTTCCTCTGTCTCGCTCGCCGCTTCATCGTCCTTGTTGCCTCCGAAATGGAGCTCCGTCTCAGATAGCAGGCGATGAGGTCCGCTAGATTTGGAGAACTTTGGCTATGGTCCATTTACGACTATGCGTTTTGCTGCCTCATTCTCACCCTGAACTTCTCTCTCATTTCGAAACTGGCGTTCTGTAACAAGTGATGCCGTGAAACATGTAATAAAGTTTAAACAAGCCAATGATACTCTCGTTTAAAGTTCGGCGTTTTGCCATCTTCCTCAACCAATGCACCTTTCGGTCACGTCCTACGTAACACTCTCTTTTGAGGTGTGGGGACAAGTTTTCGTTAATGTTTGAAGAACCAAGAGCAAGGACCTATATGTAGTGCAACTCCGGTCAATGTGCACAAAGGGTGAGAAGTCATCCGAAAACAATCTAAAATTGTCGTATCGAACGGACTGAAAATGTTTTGCTCATCTGGTCAACTGTGAAGAAGCCAATATTGATATAAATTTTATTCTAGTTCATTAAATGACAACAAAACTTTCTGGTATTTCTGAAACGAATCCATTCCGTATTAACAGTGCTGTAATATTGTCAGAATCTTTAGAAGTGACCATGTGGTCTCATTCTTCAAGAGATCGTTATAAATGAAAACGGAACTAACGGAATGCACCGATTTTGACAAAATGTTATTGCGTAAGACTGTACTTCGATACTATGACAGAGGAGAGTATTGGGCAGGTAGAAAAATACAAGGCGATATCCGTGAAAAAATTAATTATGCTGGCTCAGAGACATCCATTCTTTGTCTTCTCCGCTCACTTGTTCTTCGATCCAAAATGTATAATATTGGACAAAATATTTTTAATATAATTCAAAGGCACTACTGTAACAAGTACAAAAGTACTGTGAAAAATGCACTTACTGCCGGCTGAGGGCAAAACCACAAGCAAAAATATATTTTGCTCGACTTCAACGGGTATATTGACCTGAAAATACCTACAGTTGCTACAGTATATCGGCGATTTGGGTGATGGTTGCACTGCTGAGGGGTCAGTAAGAGCTGCAAATAAAAGATTTTCGAGTAGTAGGTATTCTCTGGCATATTAGGGCGAGCCGTCAGATCTAAGATCCGGCATACGGATATTCGGGCGAAGTCGTAAATAAAATGCGTCCATAACTGACATGATACTATAATGATGTCTCATATGTTATCAAAATTAATTTCATAAGTTTTCTTAACAAATTTCTCGGTGGAAGTTTCTGTGAGGTCCAACAGTATTGGGAATGCAGGAGAAGGGCATAAGTTGTCTCAAATCAGAAAAATTCCCAAATATTAGCAATAAAATGATATTGATTAAATATGAAGAAATACTCAATTTAAATTATGCTTCTTCTTGTGAAATGTCGAGCACAAACAGACGTTTGAAATTATTACAAGTTCTCAAAGATACTGAAGTTCTGTCACTGTGCCTCTGAGTCATTTCTACATAGCGTCCAGAGCTGGCCTATGATGCCTACGTAGTCTAAGTCTCAGAGTTGATGGATGAACACTGCAGCTTGTAGACTCAATGGTAACTAGGTACTGTACAAACAGAACGGAAATTCATCAGCGACGACTTTTTTCATTACACAGCTGGAACAGATCCACACCTAAAATGTGTACACTTGCAGCTATAAATTTTATATATTGTTTTCAGTCCAAATAGGACAATGGTTCTGTATTTTTTCATAGGTTGAAGTAAAAGAAAGCATTATTCTTCAAAATTAATTGTAATGCCAGTTTTTATTTACTTTTTTCTGTAGCAGTTGGCAAGAAAAATGCTGTAGGACTGTGAAATGACATTAGGTGCCGATTTTCTTGACAGCCGCTATAGTATAGACTACCCATCAGGTATTACTATCATATGCATCCGGCATATGCGGGAGCAAGTCAGCCACCCTTGGCCACATGCACCAGTATAGTCCATTACCAGCCACCTGACTGCTCATATACTGGCTGTTTGCCCACCCTACCCCCTAGCTAAAGTGCCCAGTATTCATCTGCCCCACATAAGTGAACTCGAGCTGGAACAGCCTGGTACAAACGTTTCTACCTATGTGTGTAATTTCGTTATCTGTATGACTGCATTTCTGCACTATCACATATAGTGGGTGTATTAGGTTGGTGAATAGGTCATAGTTCTTTTGATTTGCATGTTGGTCTTCTGGTTGGCATGGGTTATTTATCACTTGCCATAGTTTATTGGTAATGCACTGTTTAAGATTACATATTGCCATTTCGTCATGTGAAGTGAGTGAAGCTGTGGGCACTAGAAAATGAAGTGGAGAAAGTGGAACATTTCATGCATGTTCTTCTGTCTGAGTTTAGTATAGGGGTGACAATAGCGGAAACAACCAGAAACATTTGCTCCACATACGAGGATAATACCACGCGACAGGGTATGGAAAGAAAACGATTTTCTCGTTTTAAGGAGGATCGTTGGCGCTCCATATTCAGGAAGAACTTCGGACTTTGATGAATATCATTGACAAGCGTTAATGCACAACGATTCCCATCACTGTACTCAAGAACTGACAAATGTGATGAACTATGATCATACCACCGACGTTTGCACACAATGGGGAAAGTTCAAAAAAGCGGATGTGTGCATACCAACCCTAAGCCGAAATCACAAAAACTTATGGTTGCTCGTCATCAACTGGCTCTTGAGCAATACCGACCATCCCTATCCTGTATCATAACTGGTGACCTGAAATTGTGTCTTTATGCCAACATAAGGAAAAGAAAGGAATGGTTGAGCCAAAACTAAGAAACAGCTATGCATACAAGGAACAGTGTGCATGCTTGAAAGGTAAAGTTACGCACCTCGCTCAACAGCGATGGTCAGGTGTACTACAAATTAATTTCCTGGAGTTTAACCAATAGAGTTGACATTTATTGTTAATAACTGAGACATCTCACAGTTACAATCCAAGAACAACAACCAGGAAGACAGTGCGAATTGATGCTAGTCCACAATAAAGTGTGCCCGCATACTGACAGACTGACCAAAAACAGTAAATGGCAGTTTGGTTTGGTGGTCATTCAGCATCCACATTATTCACCTCTATCGAACGACCTTCAGATGGTTCAAATGGCTCTGAGCACTATGGGGCTTAACATCTGGGTCATCAGTCCCCTAGAACTTAGAACTACTTAAACCTAACTAACCTAAGGACATCACACACATCCATGCCCGAGGCAGGATTCGAACCTGCGACAGTAGCAGTCGTGCGGTTCCGGAATGAGCGCCTAGAACCGCTTGGCCACCGCGGCCGGCTACCGACCTTAAAAGAAAAAGACAAAAATGGGTAACAAACATGGCTCGATGATTTCAAAACCAAGTGATATCTAAAGTCACCGAGCGAGGTGGCGCAGTGGTTACACACTGGACTCGCCTTCGGAAGGACGACGGTTCAATCCCGTCTCCGGCCATCCTGATTTAGGTTTTCCGTGAATTCCCTAAATTGCTTCAGGCAAATGCCGGGATGGTTCCTTTGAAAGGGCACGGCCGATTTCCTTCCCCATCCTTCCCTCGCCCGAGCTTGCGCTCTATCTCTAATGACCTCGTTGTCGACGGGACGTTAAACACTAATCTCCTCCTCCTCCTCTAAAGTCACGAAATCGAAAAGTTACGCCAGCATTGGCAGACTGTCGTAAATAGTGAAGGAGACTATGTTATAGATGAATAATGTCTCTGTTATGTGTATCTGTCGCCTTTAGTAAACTTATGGACAAGCGCTAAAAACTTATGCACCAAACCAAAAGATAGCAACTGCTTTGTTGCATGTAAAATCCATACTGGACCGAATGACAGCTCACATTCCTCTTGGTGTCCTCAGCGTATAAGGCTGCTTGTGTGAAGGAAAAGGACGACTTCCCTGTCTATAGTACTTGAAGAAGGGTCACTAATTGTTGTATTCATTTCAGAACCTGTCACTACAAATGTACGAACGCCGCCAGTCTGCCTACCGGAGAAGTCGTACCTGAAGAACTGCAACACCTGCCGCTGCCCCGATGGCTCGGGCTACCCCTGTAAGTCGGGCAATTGCCAGCGGGGCGTGATGTTGAAGCCGGCCGGTCTGCGGCCCGGTCTGAGGCGCAGCGCCCAGCAGCGCCAGCCACAGCCAGAACCGGAGGAGGTCGACTACTCACAGACGCTCGGTAAGGGCCGCGCGCAGCTCCAGAGCGCCGCGAGCTGGCAGCCGGCAGCGCAGTGGGAACCAGAGTAGCGTGTGGTGCTCGCATGCAATTCTCTCTCATATGCACCTTCCAGTAGCTAGCCATTTCATGAGCTCCTTCAGCATAGGTACATCTGCCAGTTAAATTAGTTGCAAATGATCGAACACCTTCATAATGGGAATAATGTGTCCACGGCAATCACTCTGGAAGAAAGACGACCTTTACTACTCACTATTCAGAAGGATGTAGGTTGCAGTAAGTACTGGGAGATGAAGAAGTTTGTACAGGATAAAGTAGCATGGAGAGCTGCATCAAACCAGTCTCAGGACTGAAGACCACAACAACACAACCTAAGTTATCAGTGGCATTTGAAGCAGTTCAGATTGCAGCCGCTAAGCCCTTTCACATTTGCCCAGTGACAGAAACTATCTGCCAAGCAGCAAATTTTTGAACATAACCTAAAATCATTTTTCTTGAATGAGATTTTCACCCTGCAGCGGAGTGTGCGCTGATTGAAACTTGCTGGCAGATTGAAACTGTGTTCCGGACCAAGACTCGAACTCGGGACCTTTGCCTTTCGCGGGCAAGTGCTCTACCAACTGAGCTACCCCAGCACGACTCACGCCCCGTCCTCACAGCTCTACTTCAGCCAGTACCTCGTCTCCTACCTTCCAAACTTTACAGAAGCTCTCCTGCGAAGCTTGCAGAACTAGCACTCTAGAAAGAAAGGATATTGCGGAGACATGGCTTAGCCACAGCCTGGGGGATGTTTCCAGAATGAGATTTTCACTCTGCAGCGGAGCGTGCTTTGATATGTAACTTCCAGGAATATTGAAACTGTGTTCCGGACCGAGACTCGAACTCGGGACCTTTACCTTTCGCGGCAAGTGCTCTACCAACTGAGCTACCCAAGCAAGACTCACGCCCCTTCCTCACAGCTTTACTTCTACCAGTACCTCGTCTCCTACCTTTCAAACTTTACAGAAGCTCTCCTGCGAACCTTGCAGAACTAGCACTCCTTAACGAAAGGATATTGCGGAGACATGGCTTAGCCACAGCCTGGGGGATGTTTCCAGAACGTGATTGCTTGGATAGCTCAGTTGGTAGAGCACTTGCCCGCGAAAAGCAAAAGTCCCGAGTTCGAGTCTTGGTCCGCCAAACAGTTTTAATTTGCCAGAAAATTTCATATCAGCGCACACTCCGCTGCAGAGTGAAAATCTCATTCTGGAAACGCTAGGGTGTGGCTAAGCTATGTCTCCGCAATATCCTTTCTTTCAGGAGTGCTAGTTCTGCAAGCTTCGCAGGAGAGCTTCTGTAAAGTTTGGAAGGTAGGAGACGAGGTACTGGCAGAAGTACAGCTGAGAGGACGGGGCGTGAGTCGTGCTTGGGTAGCTCAGTTGGTAGAGCACTTGCCCGCAAAAGGCGAAGTCCCGAGTTCGAGTCTCGGTCCGGCACACAGTTTTAATCTTCCAGGAAGTTTCATCATTCTTCTTGTTTAACTATTTTATCCTATCGACGAAATTTTTAGTTAAATAGTGGCTAAAAGTCTAGTTAAGAAATTGCTTTTGTCATAAAATACCAATACCGATTAAAGAGTCAGTGGGTACTAAAAAGAAAACTCCCCATCGCACCCCACCCCCTCATAGTTAGTGATAAGATGGCGCAGTGGACAGCCCGTAAAAAACTGGGCACAGATGAAGCATGAAAACAGGAAGAAGGTTTACTGTACTGTGAGTAAAAACAAAGTAGAAACAGTGAACGGTGCAGCAATATACGGAACACAGGCGCCGAAATGGCGTCGTGTATATGTGGTCATGGCTTTGGACTGCCAAGAGGGAGGAGCTGTGTTCAAAGCTCTCTCGTAGCGCTCTTTTTCTTTATTTTTTTTCGCGACACTATGAACTCTCCGCCCGGTCACGGAAATGCAAATTCTCTTTCCGTAGTCTTGATAATTGCCATACCATACATAGTTTATACACGGTGTTGCGAAAAGGTACTGCCAAACTTTCAGGAAACATTCCTCACACACAAAGAAAGAAAATTTGTTATGTGGACGTGTGTCCGGAAATGCTTACTTTCCATGTTAGAGCTCATTTCATTACTTCTCTTCAAATCACATTAATCATGGAATGGAAACACACAGCAACAGAACGTACCAGCGTGACTTCAAACACTTTGTTACAGGAAATGTTCAAAATGTCCTCCGTTAGCGAGGATACATGCATCCACCCTCCGTCGCATGGAATCCCTGACGCGCTGATGCAGCCCTGGAGAATGGCCTATTGTATCACAGCCGTCCACAATACGAGCACGAAGAGTCTCTACATTTGGTACAGGGTATGAGTAGACAAGAGCTTTCACATGCCCCCATAAATGATAGTCAAGAGGGTTGAGGTAAGGAGAGCGTGGAGGCCATGGAATTGGTCCGCCTCTACCAATCCATCGGTCACCAAATCTGTTGTTGAGAAGCGTACGAACACTTCGAATGAAATGTGCAGGAGCTCCGTCGTGCATGAACCACATGTTGTGCCGTACATGTACAGGCACATGTTGTAGCAGCACAGGTAGAGTATCCCCTATGAAATCATGATAACGTGCTCCATTGAGCGTGGGTGGAATAACATACTGACGAAACTAAAATGAGCTGTAACATGGAAATTAAGCTGTTCAGATTGCAGCCGCTAAGCCCTTTCACATTTGCCCAGTGACAGAAACTATCTGCCAAGCAGCAAAGCTTTGAACATAACCTAAAATCAGTTTTCTTGAATGAGATTTTCATCCTGCAGCGGAGTGTGCGCTGATATGAAACTTCCTGGCAGATTAAAACTGTGGGCCAGACCGAGACTCGAACTTGGGACCTTTGCCTTTCGCGGGCAATTGCACTAGCAACTGAGCTACCCAAGCACGATTCACGCCTCGTCCTCACAGCTTTACTTCTACCAGTATCTCGTCTCCTACCTTCCAAACTTTACAGAAGCTCCCCTGCGAACCTTGCAGAACAAGCACTCCTTAAAGAAAGGATATTGCGGAGACATGGCTTAGCCACAGCCTGGGGGATGGATGTTTCGAGAATGATATTGCTTGGGTCGCTCAGTTGGTAGAGCACTTGCCCGCGAAAGGCAAAGGTCTCGAGTTCGAGTCTCGGTCCGGCACACAGTTTTAATTTGCCAGGAAGTTTCATATCAGCGCACACTCCGCTGCAGAGTGAAAATCTCATTCTGGAAACATCTCCCAGGCTGTGGCTAAGCCATGTCTCCGCTAGTTCTGCAAGCTTCGCAGGAGAGCTTCTGTAAAGTTTGGAAGGTAGGAGACGAGGTACTGGCAGAAGTACAGCTGAGAGGAGGGGGCGTGAGTCGTGCTTGGGTAGGTCAGTTGGTAGAGCACTTGCCCGCAAAAGGCAAAGGTCCCGACTTCGAGTCTTGGTCCGGCACACAGTTTTAATCTTCCAGGAAGTTTCATCATTCTTCTTGTTTAATTATTTTCGTTCTATCGACGAATTTTTAGTTAAAAGTGGTAAAACGTCTAGTTAAAGAAAATATTTTTGTCACGAAATACCAATACCGATTAAATAGTCAGAGGGTACTTAAAGGAAAACTCCCCATCGCACCCCACCCCCTCATATTTAGTGATAAGATGGCGCAGTGGACAGCCCGTCAAAATCTGGGCACAGATGAAGCATGAAAACAGGAAGAAGGTTTACTGTACTGTAAAAAAAAAAAAAAAGCAAAATAGAAATAGTGAACGGTGCAGCAATATACGGCACACAGTCGCAGAAATGGCGTCGTGGGTATGTGGTCATGGCGTTGGACTGCCAAGAGGGGGAACTGTGTTCTAAACTCTCTCGTACCTATTTTTCTATTTTTTAACGACATAATGAACTGTCCGTCCGGTCACGGGAATGCTTATTCTCTTTCTGTAGTCTTGGTAGTTGCCACACTACACATACCTTATAGAACATGAGTCATGTGGTAAGAATATGTTACCGTCGCAAGTAAATGTGATGAATAGTGAGGGCAGGCGAGATACCAAAAAAATGGTTCAAATGGCTCTGAGCACTATGGGACTTAACATCTGTGGTCGTCAGTCCCCTATAACTTACAACTACTTAAACCTAACTAAGGACATCACACACATCCATGCCCGAGGCAGGATTCGCACCTGCGACCGTAGCAGTCGCGCGGTGGCGGACTGCGCGCCTAGAACCGCTAGACCACCGCGGCCAGCTACGAGATACCACACAGACATATCACAGAAATGAAAACAGCAAACAACACGGATGCGAACTACGTTACAAAAAAGGAATTCAAGAGTCAATACTTCCTAAACGGAACGCAACTTTAGAAACGTTAAAAACAAACGTTTTGACAGAGCACAGAGAAACGGTGTTATTGTGAAACTGTTGCGTTCATTTGCGGCAGCTTATGTGACAATCTATTATGTTTTCATAATTTCCTTGGGAGTGAACACAGTCACATTCATACGAACGCCTTTATTGGGCAAGGAGGCATATCTCAGTCACTTACAAGTCAGACAATTTAGGTGCGTCGATAAGAGATTTGTGTCGTACGACACACGTACTGCCACCAATGCCGTGTGTGACACACCAGACATGTTTTTCGGTGGATGATTCGGTTGACTTGTCGCCTTGCCGTCAAACTGTCATTATAGGTCCCTATCTCATACCTCTCAGTTGCAAACGGACGACACAGGCACAAATTTGAATAAAGCTAACAGCGAAAAAAAGAAAAAAAATTAGCTCGAGGGAGGTTTAAATACGTCTCGCCCGTTTGGCAGTCCAACACCGTAACGACTTTACCCATGAAGCCACTTCCGTTCTCTGTTTCTCTATATTGCACTTCTTCTTCCTTGAGCGTTCACTGTTTTCAACTTGCTTTTTTTCGCAGTCCAGTTCGGCTTCTTTCTGTTTTCATCCTTGACCTGTGTTCACCTTTTGCCGGGATGTCCACTGGACCTTCTTACCACTAAATCTGAGGGGGGGGGGGGGGGGCGATGTGATGGGAAGTTTCCCTTGTTAGTAATCTACGAACTGCAAGATCGTAACCACTAGCTACGCCTTCATTTCCATAAAAATCGTACAGCTTATCTACACAGCATGAAATCAACAATTAACTAACTACTGTAAACATGTAAAACAAATGACTCTTCTTGGGATGGCTCCTTCAGTATTACGCCAAATGAGACATGTTTTGCGCATCACACCTCAAGAAATGTGTACGGAGCGTTCGACAATTCACGTTACAAACTTCTAGGACTTGTAGAGGGGAGTGAGTACATAATAGTTTGAACAGGAATCCATGTCCGTAAGCATACCGTTTCTCTTCTACGAAATTTTCAATTCATATGTGTAACGCCTCCACATCTGCTGACGATTAGAGGAAAGTCACAGAGTTGCTTGTCCTGCTATCCAATAGGGTAGGCAGGATGACGTGCGCTATGTGAGATGGCCACCTAATGTAACTTAACATCTACCTTGCTGCAAGACCCATTCAGTGCCTGTGCGTATCCAGTACAGTAAACATGGTTCGGTACACGTTTTCGGAACATGCAGACGCGTTTATTGCGTACGGCGAGGTTCGATGTAACGGCAAGTCGGCTGTATTACGAACGTTTTTCGTAACGTAGCACGCCCTCGAACAAATTTTTTTCTCAAGTTAAGCAGTGGTTCCGAGGAAAAGGTACCTTCATAGTGAGGACGTAGGAGTATGTTGCTCCATGGCAACGCCGCAGGCTCGAATTTGAGGAAGATGTACTGTATCACGTTGGAGAGAACCCGTCGACGAGTACCGCGCAATTGCGTGTTAACAATTCGTAATCTTCTGGGCCTGCCACGTAAGTTTTGTATAACCGCCTACTCTGCTGAGGGTAGTTGTTTAAACCATATTTATTTCTGACTATTATTAATGTAGTGTCAGAACATAAAGGATCACACAACTGTTACTACGAAGATAACAACGAAACAATATGGTCAGGAAACAAGTAGACAGCGACAGAATCGACGATGTTGCACGGACGTCAGGACTTGAAAACGTGTTTACGATCATACCTGTATTATCCATTATAGTGCGTTTAAAATTAGTTGCGACTTTTGACTGACCAGAGAGGAACGTGACGCCGTTTCCCAGGCAACACCAATGGCAAGCCTGCTTTCTCTGCCACGCCGCCAGCGGTCCGGCTGGTAAAGCGCCCCTGTTGCCAAACCAGGAGTAAACATTACCATGTGGTGCAACGCAGCAGATGCGTCAACGTTCGTCACATGTTGTTGTACAGTCGTGTTTTATGGCACTGATATGTTCTGCAGTCGTCATGTATCATCAATAAGTGTTTTGTGTTTGCGTTGCATATTAACAGCGCGTTACATCTGAATAAGAGATTTGCAATTAAAATGTCGTCCAGGGTCACCTTTCACCAGCTGGGAAGATACCATTGTGCTGAAAAACATTCCCCGTAATTTGACAATAGTAATGGACAGAGCGCCATAGCACACCGTTGCGATGCATAAATTTCCAACAATGCAGTGGAAGAAAAGGGATGTTTTACTCTGGCTACAAAGAAATGTTGCATGAGATAAAGTTGAACCTAGCACGTATAAAGCGAAGTTAATAGAACTTCTAGTGCCCTACTACAACTTCATGCTACCAGGTCGGCAAACTGGCTAAACGTGAAGGGCATATTTTAATCAGGCATCCTCCTTATCATGATCATTTAAGTCCGACAGAGTGCATGTGAATAGGTGAAAAGTAATGTGGCAAAACGCAACGAGAAGTGTACGTTCACTGAGACTGAAATGCTGACAAAAGAAGCCACTGCAAGTGTTACACGACAGGACTGGTCTTGATTTGTCAGCCATACCGAGAAGGCAGTTGAGGAGACATTGACTCATGAACGAGTGTGAAGAGTTTTGACGAATACATAACTTATATTGTTGCCACATTAAAATCTGCTTCTTTTGTCAAAACACAGCAAAGTTCAGAAATATTCATCTCACTAACATTCTAACGTAGTTGAAATTGTGACAGAATCCTGAAATATTGTGTTATTAAACTAACAAGTGAATGCTAGTCAGGTCAATAGTTTATGAAACAGACCGTTCTTAGTATAGAAACAAACTTGATGCTTCTTCACTTATATCGTCACAAAACACATAGCAGTTCTAGTTTCAGCAGCTATCGAGGGCTCTCAGTAACTATGAGGGTCACTCCGAAAGAAATGCACACTATTTTTTTAAAAACCCATCTTTTATTCTACATGTTTGGAAGTTTTACAGTGTGTAGATACGTCCTTTAGAAAGAATATTTTCATTTCTCCACATAATTTCCATCCCTCTCAACTGCCGTACGCCATCTTGGACACAGGGCCCCTATACCCACACAGTAAAATTCTGGACCAATCTGTTGGAGCCACTGTTTGGCAGCGTGCACAAGGGAGTCATCATCTTCACCTTGTTCAACGAAGAGAGTCTTTCAGTTTCGCAAAGAGATAATAGTCACATGGGGCCAGGTGAGGACAGTAAGGCGGGGTTTCAGTGTTGTCCATCAGAGTTTTGTGATCGCTTCCATGGTTTTTTGACTGATATGTGGCCGTGCATTGTTGTGCAACAGCAAAACCCTGCTTTTGACGATGTGGTCTAACGCGACTCAGTCGAGCTTGAAGTTTCTTCAGTGTCATCACATATGCATCAGAATTTTTGATGGTTCCACTTGGCATGATGTCCACAAGCAAGAGTCCTTTGGAATCGAAAAACACCGTAGCCATAACATTTCCAGCAGAAGGTGTGGTTTTGATTTTTTTTTTTCTTGGGTGAATTTGCATGATGCCACTCCATTGACTGCCTCTTCGTCTCTGGTGAAAAATGATGGAGCCGTGATTCATAACCCGTAACAGTTCTTCCAAGAAATTCATCTCCACCATTCTCGTACTGTTCCAGAAGTTCGCTGCATACCGTTTTTCTTGTTTCTTTGTGAGCCACTATCAACATCCTGGGAACCCAAGTGGCACAAAGCTTTTTTAACGCCAACACTTTCAGTATTCTGCAAAAATTTCCTTCCCATATCCCAACGTAGCGTAACAATTTGTTCACTGTGATGCGCCTGACAGCAGTCACCAATTCGTTAACTCTCTGCACATTGTCTCGAGTGTGTGCAGTACGAGGCCTGCCGCTGCGAGGACAACCCTCAATATTGCCGTATCCGCTTTCATCACGTAACCTGTTTTCCCACCGACTAACTATACTGCGATCGACAGCAGCATCTCCATACACCATTTTAAACCTCCTGTGGATGTTTCCCACTGTCTCGTTTTCTCAGCACAGGAATTATATGACAACACGTTGCTTCTGACGAACGTCAAGTGTAGCAGCCACCTTGAAGACATGTAACGGCGCCACTCACGGGAACAGGTTGAACTAAGTTGGAAAACAAGCGGGAAGGATGTATCTACACACTGTAAAAGTTTCACAAATGCAGAATGAAAACTGTATTTTTACAAAAATAGTGTGCATTTCTTTTGGAGTGACCCTCGTACATTATTTCATTGAAAAAAATCTGTAGTCGCTTGAATATCGCGGTAGATAAGGCTGTTCCGCGTATTAATCGTATGGCGAAACACTCTCGTCTTTGCGCGCTATCATTTGCCAAAATCTTGTTTAGATATCTCAAAACACTTATGAGATACGAGGCATTTGTGAATATTTCATTCGTCGTAGTACAGTAGAAGAAGAATGGGTAGCTTTGAGGGATAAAGGAGGGAAGGCAGCAGAGGATAAAGTAGGTAAAAAGACGAGGGCTGCTAGAAATCCTTGGGTAACAGAAGAAATATTGAACTTAATTGATGAAAGGAGAAAACATAAAAATGCAGTAAATGAAGCAGGCAAAAGGAATACAAACGTCTAAAAAATGAGATCGACAGGTAGTTCAAAATGGCTAAGCAGGGATGGCTAGTGGACAAATTTAAGGATGTAGAGGCTTGTCACACCAGGGGTAAGATATATACTGCCTACAGGAAAATTAAGGAGACCTTTAGAAAAAAGAGAACCACTTGTGTGAATATCAAGAGTTCAGATGGAAACCCCAGTTCTAAGCAAAGAAGGGAAAACAGAAAGGTGGAAGAAGTATATAGAGGGTCTATACAAGGGCGATGTACTTGAGGACAAAATTATGGAGATGGAAGAGGCTGTAGATGAAGATGAAATGGGAGATATGATACTGCGTGAAGAGTTTGACAGAGCACTGAAAGACCTGAGTCGAAACGAGGCCACGGGAGTTGACAACATTCCATTAGAACTACTGACAGCCTTGGGAGAGACAGTCCTGACAAAACTCTACCATCTGGTGAGCAAGATATATGAGACAGGCGAAATACCCTCAGGCATTAAGAAGAATATAATAATTCCAATCCCAAAGAAAGCAGGTGTTGACAGATGTGAAAATTATCAAACTATCAGTTTAATAAGTCACGGCTGCGAAATACTAACGCGAATTCTTTTTTCAGACGAATGGAAAAACTGGTAGAAGCCGACCTCTGGGAAGATCAGTTTGGATTCCATAGAAATATTGGAACACGTGAGGCAATACTGACCCTACGACTTATCTTAATCTTAGCTAGATTAAGGAAAGGCAAACCTACGTTTCTAGCATTTGTAGACTTAGAAAAAGCTTTTGACAATGTTGACTGGAATACTCTCTTTCAAATTCTGAAGGTGGCAGGGGTAAAATACAGGGAGCGAAAGGCTATTTTCAACTTGTACAGAAACCAGATGGCAGTTATAAGAGTCGAGGGACATGAAAGGGAAGCAGTGGTTGGGAAGGGAGTGAGACAGGGTTGTAGCCTCTCCCCGATGTTATTCAATCTGTATATTGAGCAAGCAATCAAGGAAACAAGAGAAAAATTCGGAGTAGGTATTAAAATCCATGGAGAAGAAGTAAAAACTTTGAGGTTTGCCGATGACATTGTAATTCTGTCAGAGACAGCAAAGGACTTGGAAAAGCAGTTGAACGGAATGGATAGTGTCTTGAAAGGAGGATATAAGATGAACATCAAAAAAGAAAAACGAGGATAATGGAATGTAATCGAATTACGTCGGGTGATTCTGAGGGATTTAGATTAGGAAATGAGGCACTTAAAGTAGTAAAGGAGTTTTGCTATTTGGGGAGCAAAATAACTGTTGATGGTCAAAGTAGAGACGATATAAAATGTAGACTGGCAATGGCAAGGAAAGCGTTTCTGAAGAAGAGTATAGATTTAAGTGTCAGGAAGTCGTTTCTGAAAGTATTTGTATGGAATGTAGCCATGTATGGATGTGAAACATGGACGATAAATAGTTTGGACAAGAAGAGAATAGAAGCTTTTGAAATGTGGTGCTACAGAAGAATGCTGAAGATTAGATGGGTAGATCACATAACTAATGAGGAGGTGTTGAATAGGATTGGGGAGAAGAGAAATTTGCGGCACAACTTGACTAGAAGAAGGGATCGGTTGGTAGGACATGTTCTGAGGCATCAAGGGATCACCAATTTAGTGTTGGAGGGCAGCGTGGAGGGTAAAAATCGTTCTGGGAGACCAAGAGATGAATACACTAAGCAGATTCAGAAAGATGTAGGTTGCAGTAGTTGCAGTAGTAAGGGGAGATGAAGAAGCTTGCACAGGATAGAGTAGCATGTAGAGCTGCATCAAACCAGTCTCAGGACTGAAGACCGCAACAACAACAACAAACACACTATTTTATTTTAACTAGCAGCTGAGGCGTAGGAAATACTTTGGAGGACGTCTTCTGTTCCATTCTCCGACATGAACGAAACAATTCATAGGTTTACTAATAAATCTACTCAACTAAATGACAAATATGCCCCCCTAAAGACCGGAAAAGTAAGAAGGAAACCTGTGTCTTGGTTAAGTATAAACCAAAACAGCTCATGAATCTCAAAGACCCTGCATATTGGGCAGACAAATTACGTCCCCTGAAAATCGTATTACTTACAAGCAAAAGCGGGACATAGACTATGATAAATGAAAAAGTCAGGCTTGTGCATACATTAACCGACAACAGCTGCCCTGGATAGCTTGGTATACCCAAAAGTAAAGCTGCAGCTGAACCCATTGTCTCACCTGATGAATAGAACGAGTACTTCAGATTACCTACATCTACAATGGAATCCCAAAACGAAGCAGACTCATTGATTGGTTCAAGGGGGCAAACGAGTGTACCCACGAGAAGTTCGATCTAAAGCACGTTACTTCCTGTAGTAGTAGTTGTTGTTGTTGTGGTCTTCAGTCTAAAGACTGGTTTGATGCAGCTCTTCATGCTGTTGTATCCTGTGCAAGCCTCTTTATCTCTGAGTAACTACTCCAACCTACATCCTTCTGGATCTGCCTAGTGTATTCATTTCTTGGTCTCCTTCTACGATTTTTACAATCCACGCTTCCCTCCAGTACTGAATGGCGATCCCTTGATGCCACAGAGCGTGCACTACCAACCGATGCCTTCTTCTAGTCAAGTTGTGCCACAAATTTCTCTTCTCCCCAATTCTATTCAGTAGTTCCTCATTTTTTTGTGATCTACCCATCCAATCTTCTGCATTCTTCTGTAGCACCACATTTCTAAAGCTTCTATTCACTTCTTTTCTAAACTGTTTTTCGTCCACGTTTCACTTCCACACGTGGCTACACCTCTACAAATACTTTCAGAAAAGACTTCCTGACAGTTAAACCTATACTCGATGTTAACACATTTCGCTTCTTCAGCGACGCTTTCCTTGCCATCGCCAATTTACATTCCCTCTCTACTTCAACCATCCTTAGTTATTAAGCTGCCTAAATAGCAAAACTCATCTAATACTTAAAGTGTCTCATTTCCTTATCTAATTCCCTCACATCGCAAGATTTAATTTTACTACATTCCATTATCCTCGTGTTGCTTTTGTTGATGTTCATCTTATAACCTCCTTTCAAGAGACTGTCCATTACGTTCAACTGTTCTTCCATATTCATTGCTGTCTCTGACAGAATTATAATGTCAATTTTTTTTAAATTCCTGTCTTTGATCACAATATAAATATCAAAGACTGGAATAAAAGAATAGTTGACAGTATTTTATCACTGTTCACATTCGCGATTTGTCGCAACAGGTGGAATTACAATGTCATTGGCAAACCTCAAGGTTTTTATTTTTTCTATCTGGATTTTGATTCCTACTCCAAATTTTTCTTTGGTTTCCTTTACCGCTTGTTCAACGTAGAGATTGAATAAAACAGGGGATACGTTACAACCCTGTCTCACTGCCTTCTCAACCACTGTTTCCCTTTCGTGTACCTTGACTCTTGTAACTGCCTTCAGGTTTTTGTACAAATTGTAAATAGCCTTTCGTCCCCTGTTTTTTTCACCCAGGCTACCTTCAGAATTTGAAAGAAATTATTCCAGTCAACGTTGTCAAAAGCTTTCTCTAAGTCTACAAATGCTGTAAAGGTAGTTTGCCTTTTCTTAACCTAGCTTCTAAGATAAGTTGTAGGGTCAGTATTGCCTCGCGTGGTCTTACATTTCTATTTAATCCAAACTGATCTTCCCCGAGGTCGGCTTCCACCAGTTTTCCCATTCGTCTGTAAGGAATTCGTGTTAGTATTTTGCATCCGTGACTTATTAAACTGATAGTTAGGTAACTCTCACACCCGTAACCAACTGATTTGTTTGGAACTGGAATTATTATATTCTTCTTGAAGAGTGAGGGTATTTCGTGTTTTCCATACATCTTGCCCACCAGATGGAAGAGATAGGTCATGGCTGTCTCTCCCAAGGCTATCAAAAGTTCTAACGGAATGCCATCTACACCCGGAGCGTTGTTTCTTCTTGGGTCTTTCAGTGCTCTGTCAGATTCTTCTCACAGTCTAATATCCCCCATCTCATCTTCATCTACGTCCTCTTTATTTCCATAATACTGCTCTCAAGTACATCGCCCTTGTATAGACCCTCTATATGTCCCTTCCAACTTTCGGCTTTCTCCTCTTTGCTCAGGACTGGTTTACCATCTGAGCTCTTGATATTTACACAGGTGGTTCACTTTTCTCCAAAGGTGTCTAATTTTTCTGTAGGTGGCGTCTGTCTTGCTCCTAGTGATATATGCTTCTACATCCTTACATTTGTCCTCTAGCCAATAGGCTTAGCCTATTTGCACTTCCTGTCGACATCATTTTTGAGACTTTTTTTATTCATGCTTCATTTACTGCATGTTTATATTTTATACTTTCATCAGTTCAATTCCCTGCATCTAACTATTTTCTCGAAAACACGCAACGCAATTTACTATCTGACATTTACTGCACAGTCCTGACTGCACCACTGCATGGACTACTCCTGTCGGCATAGACTAACCGTTTTACGTCCATGCGTCCACCTTTCAACACTCGACATGCTTCTCAGGGGAAAAGAAGCATTAAATGACTTGCTCTTGTCAGATGTACTTGGAGGTACTGACCAACCTAAAACATACCACACCTACAAGGATACTCAGGAAGTCATCATACAGCGGAGGACGCCCTGCACCACTACGAGTCACATCCCTTCCTGTTCTACACGGTAACAGAGCGAAGGAAAAACAATTGTCTATATGGCTCGATAGGAGCCCTAGTACCTCATATATTATATTTATGGTTCTTACGCGCAATGTATTTTAGCGGCAGTCAGCTTCAATCGCCAGTTCTCCAAATTTTCTCGGTAGTATTCGAATTCGTCTTCCCTCCAGGGAGTGCCAATTGAGCCTCCAAGCATCTCTGTAACACTTACGTCTTGTTCGAACCTACCGGTAACTAATTCAGCAGCTTGCTTCTCAATTGTTTCGATGTCCTCATTCAATCCAACCTGGTGCCGATCCCAGACACTGGAATATTGCTCAAGCATAGGTCGCACCAGCGTCCTATATGGTGCCTTCTATACAGATGAACCACATTTTCCTAAAATTCTCACAATAAACCGAAGTCGACCATTCACCTCCCCTACCACAGTTCTCACATACTCATTCTGCTTCATATAGCTTTGCAATGTTACGCCCAGACTCTTAAACGACGTGACTTTGTCAAGCAGAACACTAGTAGTACTGCATCCGAACATTACAGGTTTGCTCCTCCTTATTAAGTTACATTTTTTCACGTTCAGAGTTAGTTGCCATTCATCGTATCGAATGCAAATTTTGTCTTCGTCGTCCTGCAGATACCTACGCTCATTCAACTTTGACACCTTTGCGTACGTCGCAACGTCATGAGCAAACATCAGCAGAGTGCTGCCCGCCCTCTCATCCAAATCATTTATGTATACAGAGAGCAAAAGCGATCCTATCACTCCTGACGATACCCTTGCCTCTGATGAAAACTCGCCTTCTAGGACAACTTACTGGAATCTACAACTCAAAAAGTCTTCGAACAACTCACACGTCTGTGCACCTATTGCATATGATCAAACTTTCGTTAACTGCCGGCAATTGGGCGCCGTTGTCGAATGCTGTCCGGAAATCTAGGAATACGGAATCTGCCTGTTGCCTCTCATCCATAGTTCAAAGTATAATATGTAAGAAGAGGGGAAGCTGAGTTTTGCACTAGCAGTGCTTTCTAAATCCATGCTAATTGGTGGCCATAAGCTTCTCGGTGTCATGAAAATTTATAATATTCGAACTGCCAATACTCCTAATACCTACAATTATTAATCTACAATTGAAGTAAATACTGATACAATGTTCGGTACACTGTCCTCGTCGCCAATAAAAATGTCTCCACTTATACCCTAACACTTTGGACATGTATACATATATTTAATAAAGTTAATGGGTCTACTGGATGAGATCAAGGAAGATACAAGTAAATGAAAGAAAATGTCACAAATTTCCCTTTGTACCACTATATTCATGTTAGGAGAGTGTCAGAATTCCTAAAAGATTTTCGCCGATATTGTTCCATGTCACTGAATCTTCATCGATATAAGAGCTGTTTTTCCAGCCTCCAAACGGTAACGAAATTCGAACTACAATCAAAGTCCGTCGAAGCATCGTGCAGATGCGTTGCGCGATATCTCTGGAATGCCGGTTTATCGCGTTATGTTACGTCGTAATTTTCAGTCCTGAGCGCACGGCGAGCACCTAAAGAAGCCAACATCCAAGGAGTCTTCTGACAAGAGCGAAACGCATGTCGGATTTCGTCTGATTTCATGTAGCCCATGTAACATAGCTGTTATGCGTCTCCTTCTTCATGACAGTTCTATGCCTCATAGGGCACGGCCACTGAGGACGCCCGTGTAGCGTTTTCGGTGGGAAGTATTCCAACACCCACAATGCATCCTGGACCTCATTCCCTCGGATTTTCATAGCCTCGCTCATACGAATCGCTACCAGCCAGGTTAGCCGAGAGCGCTAATGAACTGCTTCCTGGACTCGGCTAGGCGCGCCAGCCCCGGATCGAATCCGCCCAGCGGATTACCGTCGTCGGCCGGTGTGTCGGCCAGCCTGGATGTGGTTTTTAGGCGGTTTTCCACATCCCGCTAGGTTAATATCGGGCTGTTCCCCTCCTTCCGCCTCAGTTACAAGAATCGCAGACATCTGAACGCGTTCGCACTATGCCATGGATTACACTAGACGCAAACAGCTGGGGTACACCAATTCCGTCCCCAGGGGTATGGGGTGGCGGCAGGAAGGACATCCGGCCACACCTTAAAAACTAACCTTGCCAAATCCGTTCCTAACGGTGCTGACCCTGCGAAACTGCGGGACAAGGCACCACCAAAAGAAAGAAAGAAAGAAAGAAAGCTCATACGAATCGCTGGCTATAAGGATAATATTTTGGCACAGACAGAAAGCAGTGGATGAGCGTAGAGAATTGGCGTAAGCACAGGCTGCCACCTTCTATGATGGGGTATTGGAACCTTGGTACTGCACCGCGAAAAACGTCTAATTCACAGTGGAGGCTATGTAGAGACGTAGCTGGGAGTTGTGGATTCTATTTCGTGACCGATTCGAGGTTTAAAAAAAAATAGCCTTCAAGAGTGTGTATTTATTCCTTATCATAGGGTAAGCCTCCTACCTATACTAAATCCATCCCCATAGCGGTATTTTTCCCACGTATCATATGGGAGAATCTTTGGGCGAAGCGTTATAAAGTAAGAGATAGAAACATCATTGACGATGAGAGACATTCTCAGATAACCTAACTGTTGATGAGTCTGTGTCCTCGAAGTCTTTCGATGTCCAACGCACGCCCCATGCCCTGCTGAGTGTGTATCCCTGGTCTCTGTTGAAATTGTGGTTGCTTAACCGAATCTCGGCCGCTTCATTTATAACAGAGTGCCAATATGTAGACGCATGAGCCAACACTTTTGTATTTTCGAACTGTATTTTATGTCCGTTTTCTAGGCAATGCTTCACTATGGCCGACTTGTCAAGCTCCCTTTGTTTTATATGGCGCTTGTGCTCAGTACAACACTTCGCAACCGTGAGAATTGCCTGTCCAATGTACATGCTGCCACATTCACAGGATACACCATACACACCGAACACTCGAAGAGCAATGTCGTCCTGAACAGGGCGCAACATATCTTGTATCTTGGGGGTGGGCCGGAACACTGGTCTTAGCCCATTTTTCTGCAGCAGACGTCCTAACTTACTGCTAGTCGCTCCACAGTATGGCAGGAATACAGTTCGTTTGGTCTCTTCTTCTGATTCGCCAGGTGTCTTTGAAAGCGTCTCTTTCGCTGTATCCATTTTCCCCGATAACACGTTTTAAGTTCTGCAATTCAGACTGTTGGTGGTCGTCGTCAGAGATAATCTTGGCTCTATGAACCAACGTGTTCAGGACAGCATTTTTGTGTACAGGGTGGTGGAAACTATTGGCATTCAAGTACCGATCGGTGTGTGTTGGTTTCCGATACACTGAATGACCAAGCTGGCCTTCTGCCTTCCAACAATTTCAACAGAAACCAGGGATACACACTCAGCAGGGCGTGGGGGCGGGCGTTGGACATCGAAAGAAAGCAGAGACAGATGCGCGGCGCGGGAGCGGCAGTTTCAAACGTGGCGCCTGCCCCTGGCGCCACCTGACGTCACCGGTGCTGCCACGGGCAATAATAGCTCCGCTAGCTGCCCGCGCCACATTGGATCGATCTGATTGGCTGCTGATGATGTCATCATGCCTATATAAGCGAGAGACCGTAACAGCCCCGGCAGTCAGTGAACTCCTGACGACGATGGCGGAGATGGCCATGGAAAGCTCGAGCATTTTATTCAAATTGACGCGGCTGGAAAACCGAGAACGTTTTATTCATGTTGATGAGTCTGTTCACGAAAAGCAGAGCACCCAGATTCGGATTCAGGTCTACGTAGTCGTCTACAAAATTTCGTCACCCAAATTCAAAATCCTCAGATGAGTGCATTTGCCTCGAAGTAACGTTGTGTGATTTACCCTATGCGATGAGGTTGCAGACCCAGTAACGAAGACTGCTCGCTGAACGTTGGGCACGTAAGTGTGGGACATTTATACAGGGTGAACCAGAATTCCGATGACAAACTTTGAGACGTTGTTCAGGGACATCGTCTGAGTATTTCAGTGTAAGGGACCCCCAGAGTAATCGTATCACTATAATTTATTAGGTTTGTTCTTACCATCACTCTTGTGTGTGGAAAAACCTTCACAAAGGAGAAGTTCGTCTGCGTCCGTGGATCACCTCCAACGAGAGTGTCTGCACGTTCCAACACGGCAGGAATCAATCACAGCTTGCGGCCGGCCGGCACGCTATCGACGAGACAGGTCTGCGCGTCCTTGCGATGATGCCAGACGCCTCGGCTAACGAATTGGCGTGCTTCTGTGCCCTTCCAGGTCTCCATAGACGTTCTGCAAGCGTCTGTGAATATCTGCAATGCTCGGGTTTTCGGTCAAAAGAAACTGAATGATAACTCTCAGCTTGGAACGCACCACCGGTACGGGCACAGTACGTATAGCGCTGCCATATGTCGGAACTTCATGAAACTATAGGGGCTGAAGCGAAAATGTTCCAAGATGTTCTATATCAAATTCCACAGTTTTTCTACCGTAGCTGGCAGAGAGAAAAAAGTGTGTTGCATTACTTACTGAATGCTCCTCGTACAGATGTGGTGCGAAAGTAACCCTAGACAACCTCTGAAAATTTGTTGGTGGAATTCTGTTTCACCCTTTACACCGTATACTCATATTTTCCATTCCCTGTTTGTTTTGTTTTACAGGCCTGTGACGAATCGGACAGATGGAAGACATTACAGCGAGGACAACCGGATCCGAAACCGTTGAGAGAAGGGCAGTCAGTAGCTGATGTGGAGTTCCAGCCGCGTGAACTTTGACTTCCCTGTTTTATTTCCAAATATTCTTGCACGTGAAGTGAATAAAGCACTGAAAACAATTTATTGCGTCTTTTTAATGAGTACAGTACTCCCATTCGTATCTTTCGTTCCAAGTTCGATCCGATTAAGCCAGAGGTCTGTCTTTGTTGGTGAATAATTTACGGTACTGGAAGACCTTGACCTTATAGTAAACGTGGAACACGATTGTCTCCATACATTCTTCACTGCAGGGAACAGTAATTGACACTGTGCTGGTTAATGGGAGAAACGGATTTCAGACTTTTATTGGTCAGTTCCCTCACAGGTGGATAAATCCGGATTTAGGAACGAGGAAGTTATGACGATACGCTTAAGAACGGCAGTAACAGTAAGTACAAATCAGGACACTGTCATAAAATTTGGATACCTATTATGAACGTTCGGCAGGGTATAACAGCGCAAGGTAATTGAAAGTCTCAGACCATATGTATTCGCTGTAACTAAACACGGTAACACGGTAGTATTGAAGAATAAAGTAAAAATGTACGACGGGCGTTCAGTAATTAACGAAACACATTTTTTTCTCAGACAGTTCCAGTTGAAAAAAAAGTGGAATTTGTTGTGGGACGTCATGGAATATTCCCGCTTCAGCCCCTATGGTTCCATGAAGTGTGTAGGAGCTCATCGTAGTATTCAAACTAAGGACTGTAACGGAGGTGTGTTCCAGGTAGATAGCTGTCATTGAGTTTCTTTTGGCGGAAAACCAGGCCGTCACAGACATTTATAGGCGCTTTCAGAAATGTCTACGGAGACTTGCATTGAACAAAAGAACGGCAAATCGTTGGGCGAGGCGTCTGTCATCATCTCAACCAGGTCGCTGAACTTTGTCACAGGCCGTGAAACATGGGTTCATCGCTTCGAACCCGAAATATAAACGGCAATCTATGTAGTGGCGCCACACTACCTCTCCTCTGAAGAAAATGTTCAGCCGATAAAGTCACGGCCACGGTCTTCTGTTTGATGTTCTCCCTCGTTGTGCAACGATCAACTCTGACGTGAGTTGAAGAAACGACTCCATCGTTTTCGCCGCCACAAAAATGCAAACTTGCTTCTCTTTTCCATGACAAGACATGGCCTCACACAAGTCTGCGCACCCGAGAGGGGCTCACAAAACTTCACTGGACTGTTCTTCCTCATCCACCCTACAGCTCGGATCTCGGACCCCCAGACTTCCTTCCGTTTGGCCCAATGAAGGGTGCACTTCGGGGGTAGCAGTACGTGGGTGATGGGGAGGTTTCTGATGCCGCAAGAGTTTGGCTCGGAGGGCAATCGATAGGGTGGTATCATGCGGCCGTAGAGACTCTCCCAGTAAAGTAGCGTAAGGTCGCCGCTTCGACCGAAAATCATGCTGAAAAATAAGGTTTTGTATGCAAAAATGTTGGAATAACATGTTGTATTGGAATCCCGAATAAAACCTAGCTACTTTCAGAAAGAAAGAGTTACATTACTTATTGAACCCCTATCGTATGTCAAGAGACAAGAAGGTCGAAGACATGGACGTACTTATCTTCTACTACTCATACCTCATGTTGACGAAGAAACAGGAAATAAAAGAAACCGAGACCAAAGTTCTACTGTAAAAGGTACCTACGATGAAATTTGCTGATGACGTGTCTATAGAATTATTAGCTACAGAACTATTCGATCAGTTCCCTCTAATGAAATTCTACCAAGTAAAGAAATTGGACTGTAAACAAAACAATGTCGAAAGTTTCTAAGAGAAAAAGAAATAAGATAAGCGACGAAATTCAAATGTAAGTATTCTGCTACCTTAGGAGCAAAACAAGACATGATTGTGACAAGGTCAACATAATAAACAGTCTAGCACTGGCAAAGAGTGGAATTCTGAACGAGAAAACTTTATTAGCACCACACACAGGCATTAATACGAGTATGAAATTTACGAGAATGTAGGTCTGTAGCACAGAAACATATGGGAGAAACATCCGGACTGTGGTAAAGCTGGAGAAGAAGAGAAGCGATACCATTATGTGTGGTGATATGGAATGGTTCAGAAAAAAATAGGTGGAGTGATAATGTAAATTAAGAGGTTCTATGCAGAATCGGCGAGCAAAGTAGTATGCGAAAGGACCTAATTACAGTTAGTTGACACACGTCATGGACACTCATAATATCGTGCCGGATCTTCTTTCACATACGTAGTGCAGCAACTGGACGTGACGTAGACTCAATATGTCGCCAGAAATCGTCTGCATAAATATTGAGCCATACTGCCTCTATAGCCGTTCATAATTGTGAAGGTTTTGCTGGTACAGGATTTTATGTAGGAGCTAACCTCTTGTTTATGTGCGTAAACGTTCGATGAGATTGATGTCGGGCAATGTGGGTGGCCAGATCATTTGTTCAAATTGCCCAGAATAGTCTTAAAAACAGGTGTGAACAATCGTGGCCCGGTGACATGGCGCATCGCTGATTGCTAACACAAAGTCCGTGAATGCCTCCAGATTGCCTCCAAATAGAAGAACATACAAGGTAACCATTTCCAGTAAATGATCGTTCAGTAGGACCAGAATACTGGTCCATTGCATGGAACCACAGCTCATACCATTATGAAACCACAACCAGGTTGCAGAGTGTCTTGTTAACAACTTGAATCTATGATCCCATGGTGCCTGCGCCACATTCTAACCCTTCCACCTGCTCTTACCAGCAGAAATCCTGACTCAACTGAGCAAGACACGTTTTTCAAATCGTCTGGTGTTCAACGGGCTACGAAACCCAGACAGGCACGACAGTCGATGTTTTGCTCTTAGCTTAGCTACTCATATCGGCCGTCTGCTGCCATAACGCAATTTTCTGCAGTGTTATGTAAACTGTTGGTAGTTGCTGATTGCTTGAGGTGGTTTATCTCATCCTGAACCAACTCGTTATTTTGTAACACCCTCCGTTATGCTACGATAGACTTTCGTATTGTTTTCTGTTGTGTACTATTCCCTGGAAAAACAGAATTGCTACAGTGATAAAAAAAGAGAAAAAAAACTCTACTGTCGTGTACACAAATACTCAACAACGAATGAAATCCACATAGAACCCGTACTGTTATGCCAACTGTTTATTTAATAAAGTAATGGATGATCATCACACTACTCAAAATTTCACAAACTGAACATGAAACTGTGAATGAATTGCTTGAAAAAGAAGTACAACATTAGTAGAATTAACGCAGCGCTAATTTTTGCTTTCGATAAATCCAGCACAATCTGACTACGCATTACCAAAAGAACCAACGAGCAGTACTGCCGATTTCGCCATGTGTGAGTTTCCCAGTATGTATTTCTATATGAAATTTAGCCCAAATTTACCTCCACTCTACAAAAAGTCTCTGTATTACCAACACTATGTACCCCCAAACAGGTATCCAACTTAAGCTTGTATTTTAACCTTTGACTGAATAGAACCTAATTTGAATTGAACTGTAGCTGATCTCAGTACAATTTGCTTGATATTAAATGAGCAACTGAACTAAACAGTTATCTGGCCCTAATAAAAATTTTCACTTACCTAGCATCTTGACAACATTTTCTCACATTTCTCGAAAGCACAACCGGCAACAGCAAGCAGGCAGCGGCTAATATAGATTTCTGTTTTTAAATGGAATTTCCAAAGAGCATCCAAACTGTTGCGTGCCATATGGTGCAATGTCGTAATGCATAATGATAAACCTGCTTTAAACAATGGCATGGGGAGAGCAACTATTCCTATGAAATGATATTCCAATTCAAAAATTTTAGAAAGAAGTATGTATTCAGAAAAGTAGAGAAAACTTCGTGTATTCTTCACATGTAACATTGATTTGAATAATACTATGCTTATCAATGTGAACCAGGATTTAATAAGGGTACAATGTTGACAGAGAATTACTATAAAAATGAAACAGCTTAATCAGTTGATAAGTTAATGCATCACTTGAGGACGTCAGCTGTGAGCAAGTGAACAAAGATAACTTGCTGACAATAATCCCATCAAGGTATATGTGCCTATCACTACATACATCATATTAATCCTTGCTATCCTATACAATAAAGCTTTCATCATCTAACAGATAAACTCACAAGTCAATACAGCACTAATGAATATGTCCATCGCCTACCACACTTCAGCTAAGAAGGTATCAGACTGCACAGAGGCAAAGACTGTGCCACAACAAGACCAAAGATTGTTTAACAGTAACATAACTTGCTCTCTCTCTGATGTGCACATCGGTAACTTACGCAGATCAATATGACATTCTCACCTTACATATCCTTCCCCTTCCATGAGTAGAGTTTTGTATTTGGGTCATTTCAGACAGGAATGGAAGAAGGACAAAATTCAAAACATTATGGAGAGGAACGTACCAAAGATGTTACAAATACAAATAGAAAAACAGCTGTACAAGGATGTGAGTTAAGAAACTATAAGTATAAAATATATACAAAATTCAAGAACATGTTAATGAAGAAATCAATAGAATTCACCACATGTAGGTCTAATGACGTCTAAGAGAACGTTCTGTACAATGTTATTTTTAAGTGTATATATATATATATATATATATATATATATATATATATATATATATACGACATTTGTATTTCAGGTAGTGGTATTCGTGGTCTATACTGTTTTTTATAGCAACAGGAAGTTCGTTACAGCGTCTATATCACACAAGATCTACATTTCTGAGACATAGTCACATATGGCAGTAGTAGTTTGCACAATGTGAGTAGATAGAACAGTGTCCTTGTCATAAACGACCAAGCTTTCGTTAGGTCTTAGCAATTATGTCACTCTTGCAGAAAATTATGTGGAAATAGACTGAGTGAGACTAAGCACAGTTCTGAGGTGACAACCCCATACATGCACAAACAGTAAACTAAGTAGTATTTTCTGCTTGAAGCAGACTGTAGATCCAGTGATGCCTTAAAAGCATATCTTGTAGTAGCGAAGAGTTCCTTATAAAAGTCAGTTGCAGCTTGTATCAGTGAAGTATGGCAACATTTAGCAGCCAATATTTCAGTATATAATCAGTAGACATATTTCTTCTGTTCTGCATCTCTTCAAGTCTCAATCATTTATGGTGAATGGTCAATCAGTTACAATTTTTTACATATGCAATATATAGTTACCAATATTGAGACAGTAGTAATAAGATTTCACATAGTCATACATATGGACTGCATGTGTAGTGTAGTGGAAACAACAGATGTCAACGTCTTTAAAAAGCAAGAAAATAATGGCATAATGCCTTTACAATAATGAATCACAGAAACATCAGACAAGTAAATCACGTGAAACAGTGTGCAGTAACAGACATGCTAAGAAACAAGTATTATATGTGTACATAATGACCCACAGAAAATCCTAAATCTATTCAAATGAATATATATGCATGTTCATTAGTAAAGTACACAAAAGCATAGGGGGTAAGGTAGAAAAGACAGGTAAGGACAGTGATCATAGACAAGAAATAAAAACATGATGATAGTGGCCATATGCACATATAAGGAGAACACGAACACATAATTAGGAAAAACAGACATTAGGGAGTAACCAAGGTGCACATCAAAGAATACACTTTGTAGTCAGTTAATCATCAGTCTATTATTATACTTAATGTGGTCAATAATGAGCATGGTGTCTAGTTAGTTTTCATCCTTTAGTTTGTGCACCTTCTAATCCTTTCATCTGTAATTTTATCAACTTCCAACGTATACAACTCTTTATGTCTTTGCTTCTTTCTGTCATATATTTAATACAATGTTATAAGTTCATATTATATACATCTATTGCTGTGCATAACCATTTCTTATCTGATATTTGCCCTATATAACCATTTCGTCTCAGATTCTTTGCTCATATGTATGCTGCATAACTTCCTTTTTTACCTTTTTCTCTTTGCTTCCTTCTTACACATCTTTCATGACTCATGAGAGCTCACTAGTGTACTACAGTTGACGTAATTATTATAATAATGACATCACTTCCTATATTAACAATTTATACAGAGAATATGCATTATAAAGAAACTCAATAAATGACATAATTGTAAAGGCAAATTCAACCTGAAAATTTATTGAGCTAAAGCAATGCATATTGTTATGTTGCATTGTATGTAAATACAAGCATACACTTTCTCTCCAATGCCACACAATTTTGTAGAAAACTATATATAAAAGAATATTATTCCATGTGATGACAAAAATAAGAAAGCTGGAAGGTTAAACAAAAAGTCCTCATTAGGATCTCACATACTTCATGCATCTCATTTCTGTTATTGCTTTTTTTTTCTTATACTGAGTAGATTGTCCATCTGTATCACACCTTGCAAGTTGTGAATTTCATCTTCACTTCCAAATTTCCCAAAAACCTAGTCTGATGGACGATATTGTTATGACGTCGTTTCATACATATGTGAAGTTTATCTGTTAGAGAAAGACAAGGCAGATTAGTTTTACAGAATTCAATAGAAGTTAAATTTTGCTTGCATATAACTATATACAAATCAGAAAAGGAAAAAAAGTCATTCACCAGTATAAACAACAAAACACACACTACCATAAAGCCCAGTCACGTAATTGAATGAGGTACCATATGCTAAAAGAATGTGTCATGGTACACAGTAACAATCTATGTTGAGCCAGATCTTTGTAAAACTTTTTCATGCAGTAATGGGAACAAAAACGTACACTATCGAAGCACTGTACAGTTTGCATAACAGTTACATGTTTTGTTGTTCCAGTGAAGAAAATGACCTTGTATGTTATGTAAAAGGTTGAATAATTTTAATCACATAATTATAAACACAGCAAAGAAATAACTGTGTTGTCCCGAGTCATGTGACCTATATTTACTATTTTCATCAAGCCACATCTTTTCAAAAACATACCTTTTCCGCTTATAAATAGAAAATGCATCGACATAACATAAAACTGGCAATAACAAGAAACAGGGTTCCTATGCCCTAACCATTACTCACTTACTCTATCTCTAAATTAATCATCATAATCAATCCCTCTTTCTATTACAGTCTGCATCATAAATCTTATAATTATCATCTAGTGTACTTAGCCAACATCAATCTCATTATCCTGTTACAACATAAACCATATTCGCTGTTTTTGTCTCAGTATACGCTTCAAATAACAATTTCCGCTGTTTTCGTCTACTTAATTCCACATAAACGACACCTCGAAGCTATAACTGTGACTATTTCGCATCGGTAGACAAAACTGGACTACCTCACAAGAGATAATGAAAAGCTTCTATCATCAAAGTACATCATCAAAGTCCAGACAACACAGTTACCGTCGTAATAACCTGTCTAACTCGTCCAAGTGGTAGGAAATGTTGCATGTCCCTGTATTATCATCAAGGTGTATAGCAATAATATATTTCCCAGGTGAACAACACATTGCTGATAACCTGTGTATCCTCTCAGAACTGTTTAAAAAATACTGTCAAGGTTCATTTTATTAGAAATTAATTGTTCTTATTCGGTTTCTAGATGAAATTTCGAAGTTGGTAACAGTTTGTTTAGGCTACACCTCGTGGCAGCAAATCACTACATTTGTTGCACGACAAATGAAGTTTGTTGCGCAACAAAAGTCGCCTTATTCTTGTCAAAAGTTGTCTGCCGTGCGACGGGAGACGCTCTGGCATGCAGTGCAATAGCATTATTTGTAGGTAACTGTTGCTGTGCACTGTAATATTTCAGAAATAGCTGACACATAGTTCTATTATCAGGGTACAGCTTTAGTAAATAGAATTATGCTATATACCATGAATGAGACTGTATATCGATTTCCTGATCCCTTTCATCGTGAAAAGTATATGCACAACTTGTGTTATTACAAAAGTACTCTGCTGGAAACTGCGATGCATTGTTTGTCAAAATAAATAAACAGTTTATTTCTTCTTCTTGTTAGAGATCTAGTCCTGAAATGTTAATGAAAATGACTTACCTTCCACTTCGATTCCTACTTCAGCGTCACTAAAATTCAAAATGCCTTTGTATTTGTTTAGAAAATCTACTCCTAATATTGTTTCGATGAACAAGAGACAAACAGTCAAGAAATTCATTGAAAATTTACAGCCTTGACACTAAAAGTCTAAATTCGTTAGAAGCTTCACATCAACACTTTTTCCAGAAATAGCTCCTTGTATTTTAACCTCACGTGAAGACAAAGTTGGATAATCTGTTTTCGGCGGGGCGGTTTAGAAAATGAGTCGTCTGTGTTTGTTCACTGTCTCTCGTCGTACTGTTCACTATAAAAGTTCCATCTACCTCGGTACGGCGTCAGATCACCAACCCGTTTCTCTGCATACGTAGATACTGTTCAGACGATGTTAAAAGCAGTGTTTAAGAAAAACACCGTCAATACTTACGTTTGGAAAGTCAGCGTAAAATCTGGCGGCAAGCTATCCTGTAATATCTTATAACACAGTTTTCGGGTGAAGGGCGATTGCTTCATCTCTTTAGAAAAATGACAAAATTCTGCAGCGAGTTCTTTTACTTCTTTAGGTTCAAAATTAAACACTCGCCATCAGCCCGAATTTAATTAACGACTAACATCACAGTCCTCAGCTCACAGTTCATGCAACCCAGTACACACGCTGGGCAGCCAGAAATGCACTTAAGTCAAACCCGAATCGTTACACGATCTACAGTCAATACTCTGCTACAATATATGAGTTTCACTTTCTGTCCTTTTCAGCGGATTTCGATTAATAGAAATTGCTCGCCGACTATTCCATAAACGGGTATAAAACATGCCACGCGGAATTCTACAAAGGTCGAAAGTTCACACGCATTTGTCTTTCCAACAGATCACTTCACAAGGCTCAAGTTTTCACAATCTGTCCGTAAACGCAACTGCTTTCATGGCAATTCAATCCGGACTCGAGAAACCAGTAACTTCTTCATTTTACTCATAATGCAGATGGACACGTCCAACATGACCTACAAGTCGGATAGCTAGCCAGCGACTGACTCACTGCCATTCCTTCCAGAGTCTATAACTACTTGCAGTGTGCGGGAAATGCTTAACGCTGATTGGTTGTTCAAAATGAACAGCCAATCAAAACAATCCTCTGAGTTCTTTCTATCGCTAAAACTGTCTTACGCCAATCAATATTCACAGATGCATTTACGTCACTTCATCGTGCAAATATTAATAAAATGTTAAAAAAACGAGACGAAAAGAAAACTAATATTGAAATAACTTTAGAAAACTATTGTTCTGTAAACGGCTATTCTAGCTACCTTCTTATAAAAGCAATTACCCTTGGACATACATCACTAGCAAGGTGGGGAAATTACATGTTTCATTGCAACTTGCTCGCTTAATACTTTCCCATGATACAGTTATATAATGTTTAACCTGAGATAATATTGAATTTTTACGTATGTCCCCCATACACACTCTCACTCATTCTCATTTACTCACATAGCAACACATTAAATAAATACTGATCTTTTCTGAATTTTATATTACGAAAATGAGAAATAGTTAACCTTTTTAATTATGAAAATTCAAACAAATTGACCTTACATTTTGTGAATTTCAATAATAATTCCAAATCATACTAAAAGAGAAACTGTTATGAATCATAACTGACTAATTTTACAAGTGTTGGTTTGGGGTGTTTTAGGTAATTTTCTCTAACCCTGAAAGTATCTCAGCTAGATAGCTGAGATTTTAACACAACCTTCTTTTTAATAACAAAGTGGCGGTATATTGACTTTTTACTAAATTGAATGATATTTAATACAGTTTATTTAGATTCTTAGAGGCTTGAATATTCTGTCCTTCTAATTGATACAGGTACCTCTTCCCACGCTAGGCTAGTGACAGGTGTGAATTAGTCACGCTACAATGCAAGCGGCTGTTTCTATTACCGCCAAGGGCTCCAAAGCTACTAGCCGTACTGCAAAGTAGTGCAACAAATGCTATTATGTATTGACTTGCGATGTTACACAACCCCTAAGAACATAAAATTTCTCTTGAGTATATTTTACAGTTCATATTGCCATAAATGTTATTTAAGAATGATTTCGATAGCCACACAGACACTGTCAAATCTAAATTGTTCTTACTAAAATCTATGTTTAAGTCTTTTTCAAATAAACAAAATACCTAGGATTACTTTATAACATTATATACAGTTACATCAATAGTTATTAGCTAGGGATTGATGGCATACAGTAAATTCTTATACCAAATATTTTCAATTCTTTTCTCCCACAATCCAATGCTACAACATTTTCTCTGAATTTAAATTTACAAAACATTCATATAAGGGAAGTTTTACATAACGTCTTGAAACAACAGTCTCTTTTCTAATCAAACTTTTACATTTTCCACATAATATTTAACCAAAAATAATACTTCTATTTTGTCGCTTAAGTAGCGTCCAAAAACTTTATTCAAATACAATTCAGGCACTACAAATTGTGTCCTTTCCTAAACCTTATGCAGCGATGTGGGGATTGTTTCTAATTTTAACACTGTTCTAACAAAAAATTTGGGGTTTCGATAACTTTCACAGACGAAGCAAATAGGTATGGATCACAAACACTTACACCTTGATCACATAAAGGCTCGTCACTGGCTACAGCAGCCAGCTTTGTCTCAACATCGGGCTCTCTCTCACTTCCAATCCGGTTCTGTCACCTTTTTTCGTACCTGCTATATACAGTAGGCCTAAGTATCCATCCTTAGTATTTACGCCCTAACCTAACAGACACATTTGTTCCTAATAAATAATATTTCTCAGAGCTAGATTCCCAGATTCAGAAATAAAAATGTCTTCAAAGAACTTTTTCATAACATTTTTTTTCAAAATTTTACTGCAGTAACAGGTTCACTTTACTCGAAACTCCTTCTTAGGCAAATTCATATTCGTTATTGATCCAACATTTCTTTACATTTAGTATTAACTAACTCAGTGAAAAATGAATTAACTGCCTCCCTGAGATCTTTAACAGTACCTGAAATTAGCATAACTACTGAATTCTTTTTCCAAAATCTGTTTTAATCATTAAGCAAGTTACTGTTACAAACATTGCTGATTCAAAATTTTACTGTTTCTTTCTTACTTTCTTTCAGAAAAATTTACTGTTTAACTTTATGGAAATAAGCTATTATACACCAAGAAAGATAGAAATTACATCATTATTAAATATATTGAAAATTAATTTCTGCCACCATCTGTGGCTCTGAAAAATATCATCATACATCATATAAGAGAATGCAAAATCATTAAATACCCTGAAAATTATTCTGGCCACTTTCTGCAGTTCTCCAACTCCTCCTATATACATTATGTAAAAAGAGAAAATCGTTTTATAAAATTACTGAAAATTACTCTCTTACATACTACTATACGCAGAGAATACATAATGTATAGAAAATACTAAACATGACTCATGCCAGCTTCCGTGGCTCTCCATTATACATTAGACACAATGTATATGGAATACAAATTATTAACAGAGAATACCAAAAATCCTTATAGAAAAATACTGAACATTACTCATGCCAACTCCTGTGGCTCTGCAAATACACCTTCTATACTATATTAAAAAATGTACATTACTGCAATTACTAGAATACACTTAAGCCAACCTCTCGGTGGCTTTTCAAACACCTCATATACCGTTTCATTTACTCATTATGCAGGCAATCCTCTATTCCCTTGAATACATTTCTTACAACAACGTCTCTAGATGTCACTGACTTCGGAAAATTAATCATATTACTGTATGCTTTACCATGTCATTCCCATTCGTTTCTCATACTGATTAGTATTTTAGTCACCTACTGGAACACTAGCCTTCTGAATGATGAAGTGTGAGATAGTTAAGAGCTTATAAAACGAGACTGGGAGGTTTCATTAAAGTTCAATAAACTTGTCTCTCTGTATCTTTCATTATTGATCCCTATACTATATTATTTTCTGAACAATCATAAATATCAAATATAAAACTTACAAGTCTCCTCTCCTGAACTTTTAATAACCTCAACAGAGAAGAAGTAAAGACGATAGGAAATTTCTGAATGATGAACAGGAAGGTTGACAAAACGTAATGAAATGGAAGTAATGTTGCCAACAACTCAGGATGCCTGGTGATCATCAAACACCTGATGTTGCAAAGAATGTGCGTCCCCTGAGGCTTCTTAGTTACTGATGGTAAATTTTTCCTTCAATATGTATTTCTTTAAATCAGTAATGTTTCTTAAGCCCAGCAATTTGTGACTTAACATATTCTAATCTGTAGACGTGTGCATGAGGTTTGGCTATAGTTCTAAAAGTTCCCACACACTCATCAGTGAATTTTTTAGTCTCAGTTGTCAGTTTCTAGACTTTTCTTTAGCTTTCACAAGAACTAGATTACCTATCTGAAGACTCGTTGGACTCGCTCTTGCATTGTGTCTTCTTTTACTTTTGAAACACGCACGTTTAAGTTCCTTATGGGGTTTTATGTAATTTACCGAAGCCGCCAAACAGTTAATTATTGTGATTATATGAACGTGTGCTTAATGGATGAAGGCTATCGGTTTTTCTGCTGTGGTTTCGGGGGTATTTCAACCGAGTGCGGCTGTTTTGCAACTGAATAGTGGAATGATTGAAAGCTTGCCTATTATTAAGGACCATAAAGGTTGCGATGTACAAACTAATATATATTTCCCACTAATACACAAATTCTGAGGCAGTTGTTACCTTCGCCTTACACTTCTAATTACAGTTATATCTTTTTATTGGTTGCTGATTTTCAGTACTTCGTCACACGCAATGCTGATGGTTAACATTCACAACAATCCTCACTGCAATCCATGGTTGTTGCTGGCCGACGCGTTTGACGCGAAACACGTAATTCGGCACTTGTCACTTTCTGTTTCATACCACTCGCGAATCGGTATTAGTGAGGGTCAACCCCACGACGATCAGGGGGAAGTGCTCACTCGTCATACTCCGGTGAATTTTACCGTTTACAAATCACTGGACCACCATTCTTGCCCGTCTCTCCCGCACCACTTCTCACTCGACACACTCCAGTGCTACTCCTCACTCAACACTCGTCTCAATGCCTCCTGCAGCGTTTGACAATCGATTCCTGTCTACTATCGACATGGGCGTAGGATACTAGCATCTATGCTTGTGGAATCACGGATGCCTTACACTTTCCAAAGCCTTTTTCCTAGTATTGGCACGTGCTACCTTCTTCTTCTGCTCCATAGCTACCTCCGTAAGAGTCGGTAATTCTACCTGGTTACAGAGGAGATTATTAGGTCTAATTCTACCCATTAATTCTACTGGCGCAAAACCCGTGGTTTCATGTTTCAAATTGTTAACCACTTCCTCAAGACACTCCGAGTAATTAGCCCAAACAAAGTGCCCCTCGTGACAGTATGTTCTACACAGACGGTTAAGTTCTTTCATGATCCTTCCACGCGTTTCCCTGTGGGAAACAGGCAGAAATTTTTATGTGTTCTATGTTTCTCTTCCAGAAACATTCCTCAAGATGCTTGGAAATAAATTGCAGCCCAGTATCTTGCAAAATTGCTTTCGGCACCCCAATGTTTACAAAGCAGGCTTTTTCCAAATTACTCACTATTACTTTGGAATTTGCCTTCTTAATAAGATAAAATCTACCATTCTCTGAAAATCCATCCACCAACACAAACACATAGTCACAACCTCCACTAGAAACTGGCAGAGGGCCAAAAAGATCCACCACTACTGAATCTAGTTTGTTCTAAGGTTCCACAGAGTACATCTGTCCCTGTGTCATTCTGTTATTTGCTCATACTTTTTGACATCTGTCACAGTGTTCTAGCCTTTCCTGCACTCTACGCCACATGTTATCAAAAATTACTACTTCACTTAATGTAGCAATACATTTACCGGCTCCGTAATATCCATGTTTCCCATGTATAAAATCAATTAACAAATCTAAATGTTGTTCCAGGAATCAAATACCCCAATCTTTATTCGTTTTCTTTTTGTCTAAAAAGAATATCTTTGTATACCTGGTAATATTCAGCTAACTTTGGAACATCAGGGTGACATATCCTGCTTTTTACCAATTTCAGATTATCATCCCGGTTTTATTCCCATCTGAGATTTTTTACAGATGCGCTTAATTGCTCGCTCTTCGTGCAGCTGAATGACTGCCAGCAAAATTTCATCACAATCCCTGTTCCTTAATGGATCTACCCCCTGCTCTTTTTCCATTATGCTTCTAGATAACGCATCTGCCACAATGTTTTCAGAACCCTTTATATACTTCATCTCATAATCAAATTGCTGTAAATACATAAACCACTTCCGTAGTTTACCGTGTTCGAGTCGCTACTGACTATGGTCTGGAAAAATTATAACTTTTTGTCCCAAGGGATACTGCTCAAATTCTTTCAATCCGAAAATAACGGCTAAGGCTTCCAATTCAGAAATACTATAATTTCTCTCTGCTTGTTGCAACTTTTGACTTGCAAATGCCATCATTTTGTGGACCTGTTCTTCACCAACTGTTTCGACCTGAAATATTTCCATCCCCAGGCCGTAACCACATGCATCTGATCTTAGGCAAAAAGGTTTTGAAAAGTCAGGATGGTTCAAAATCTGACTACTCACTAGTGCTTCTTTAAGTTCTTCGAAAACTGTTTGACACTCCTGAGTCCACTTATAGGGAATATTTTTCTTTAAAAGTTCCTTCGGACAAGGTGCATTAAATAACTGACCAGGTACAAATTTTCGGTAAAATAGGAAAAGTCCAAACATTCCTTTTAATTCTTTACGCGTGGTTGGCACTGAATAATCTCTGATGGCTTTTATCTTACCTGGATCTGGCATAATCCCTTCATCACTAACTATATGTCCCAGGAGTTTAATTTCTTTCTTAACAAGTTCTGTTTTGTCCAATTTCAATTTCATTCCCCCCTTTTTAATTGCTTCTTGTCTAGCAACAGGCAGTACTCTTCCTAAGTGGGAGTCGAACTTAATATATCGTCCACAATTCTCCTTGACAAATGGTCACCTAGAATCTGGGAATCGCTCTAACAAATGCACAAACACTGATATTTAAACCAAAATGCGCTACCTTATACTGGTAACATCTCCCCTCACATAGGAAAGCTTTGTACTTTCGAGATTCTTTAGCCAACGGGAGGTTCCAGTAACCAAACGTTACATCCACGGATGTGAAAAATTTTGCACCTTTAAATTTTTGTAATAATTCTTCTATGTTTTCAGGCCCATCACTTTCTGGCAAGATAATTTTATTTAACGTTGTGGCATCCAAAACAAGCCTAAAGAACCATCCTTCCTAGCGACTACAACCAATAGGTTATTATATACACTAATCGTTTTCTATTATTACCGATTCGAGCAGGTTCTGTATCAAATCTCGAACGGCTTCCTTATGCACTTCTGGAACGGCAAAAGGTTTTCGGCAAAAATTTGCATCCTCTTTCACAGTTAAATAGCACTCATAATTCCGAATAATCCTGGTTGGTCTGAAAACACTTCATAATGGTTGTTCAAAATTCGTCTCAAATAATCTCTTTGTACGTCAGTCAAATCCCTTAATTCTTCCAATTTTTCGTCGATCGTAATTATGACATTTTCTGTCTCAGAATTATCTACTTCCTTTCTTTCGCTATATACATTATAGCCCTCGATTACCTCTGTGGTCCTACAGTATCTTATTGGAATATCACTTGGTTTATTAATTACCCATTGTCTTTTACCTATGAAAGGAATAACTACAGGTTTTTCATTTGTCCCAAAATTAACCCACTTTCATATTTGTCTAAGACATCGCCACTTACCAACATTTCAACACTGAGTCCATTAACAATAAAAAAATTTAATTCTATTTGTACTACACTTACTAGATTGGTAACAATATTTCCTGTTTAACCACCGTCTTGCTTTGCCCAGTGGCCACTACAATTTTCAGCCCACTCACGGGCATTATCACTATTTGCTTACTTTTAGGGAGAGCATTCACGAAATTCTGGGACACTGCACAAACTTCAGAAGCATATTCATTAAACAAGGAACCTTTTCTTTTAACACAGTGGCTTCAATAATAGGTTGTCCAACATATTCTCTTCTAACTAGAGACTCATATTCTTCTAACAAATCTTGCACTACTTCGCGCTTATAAAAACCTACCCCTCCTGAGAAGAGTACATTTAGTTTAAGTGGATCCCATTTTACTTCATTTGTATTGGTGGCTTTCCTATCCGGTCCACTATATACAAATCAAAACATCTCTCTAATTTCTTACCCTCCATAATATTCTTCGTTTCTACAAACCTATACAAGGTGTTGTCAGGATTATTTAAATTTTCTTCTTCTTGCTCTTCCGACCCTTCTTCCTCCTCTAATAGTACTTCCTTTAATCTATCAACTACTTTTTCCACTCTATTATTTTCTTCCTTCTGCACTTCTGATGCTACTTCACAAGTTATTAAAATAGTTCCACAGTTTAAGGGTAGCTTTGCGTTTGTTTCGCAGTGATGATTCATCCCCACCTCCTGATCAGAGCCCCCCCTTTCAGTATTTAGTTCCTTCTCAACAGGGTATTTGTGGTCTTTATTTGGACTTTCCCTTCCACGAAAAGCTACTTCATTTTCTAAATTGCTTTTCATTGTTACTCTGCTCTGCCTTCCTGATTTCATTGATATTATATCCAAAACGTTGTTTTGTAGGTGCCTTCTTTACAAAGTGCGTCGCTAGCGGGTTTAACCTGTACGGTTGCAGTCTGCACACGCTAGCGCCATCAGAGACCGCTAATCGTTTCCCTGCTGTGTGACGTCGTTGCCTCTGACGCTTCTGTCACCTGTCGGGCTGCGCCTACCCATTACGTCATCAGACTGCAACTGATGGCAATCAAAATATTTTACTCTGTCTATGAACTTGCTCCCAGCAGTGCCCCCTCTTCCTCTGAATCTACCCGGTAACTATTACCTCTTTGTATGCCTATTCTGTTTACATTGACCTCTGCTCTATTGGCATTGGGTCTCACGGGAGGCCTAAAATCTCTCCGAGTATTTTCTTCCTCTTTTAAAATATTTTCAACTCTTTCCAAATAATGCACAAACCGGTCAATGCCATCCCTGGGTGCAGAAGTTATCTTATTATTATATAGACATTATCTTATTATAAGACACAAGCGGCTGTTTCTATCACTGCCAATTGGAGCAAAGCTACAAGGCGTACTGCAATAACGGCTATTGCGTATTGACTCGCGACGTTACATGTTGTCAAACATTTGTGGAATGCAGTGTAACCGAGCGCAGAAATAGGGCTACTTGAATCAAGGACAGTGGAAAGAATTGTGTTGCCTATGAAATGTTTATTATTGGACGTACCACAGAGTTTTGCTTGTCTTCATTCGCTTTCAGTAAAATATCTCTGATGTCTTAAAAATGCACAAAATTCGAAGTTTCGGCAGCGGCGTGTTTTGTGTGATTCACAGTATTGTTGCTGCCAGAATCGCGGGTCATTGCCCTATATTGTTTCCTCGTCGTTGATTGTCTCGTGGATTTGATGATCTGACTTGTTACTTCTATCTGTCGCATTGGGTTTGCCCTACCAGAAATTTATCCCTGTGGATTATGATGTTGATTATTGTGACTATGTTTATTTGACTGCCGGTCGGGTAGGAGAAAGAAGAAGCTTCCCGACGACATATTTGTCAGGGGAGAACTCAGACAAAAATTAGGGAAATTACAGGGCCAAGTTCAGTAATGAACACCACGCAAGGCCATCACCAGACGTAGCGGAGACTTCTGTAACCACCGGCCAGCCATTTAGGCCGTTCGCCTTCTACTTCTCTCACTATCCCTCTTACTATTCTTTGATCTTTCTCGTATATACATAAAACAAATAATGCACAAAGTCAAGCAAATACAATAAAGCCAAGAATTTTTCTCCCCAAACCATCATGTCAGAAGGAGAAGCGCCTAGCGCGCTAGAACTTCGTTCCCAGACGAGGACATCTTCCTCCTTGAAGTGTGCGTGCGTGTTCGTATCATTTGCATCACTTGCGTGAGTGAGAGTATTGTACGTAATTACTTCGATTATGACAATCATGATTATACCTAGTCTCATTACTGTAATTCCTGTCCGTTACTTCTATCATAATAATCATTACTGAACTGCGAGACTTGTATGTCATAGGACGATTTCGGTTATCCCGTCTGTTCTGGCTTCTGTGGGTCTGTTTGTTATGCGAGTTCCGCAGTTTTTGTTTTCACGGAGTACAAAAGCTTCTTGCGTGTCGCAGTTACTGTGTTTTCTCGTTAAGCTGTCCAATTATGGTACTGTTTGAAATGTTCCTAAATTATCTTTATATCTACTGGCCAAAATGACTTGTCTCAAATATGTAGGTAACTTTTTTAAGCAAATCGAATTAGCTACAGCGGACTGAATGATTTCTGCGTACCATGTCTTCGAAGTATTTTGTTGGTTTAGAGAAGTCAGACGGTTCAACGTATCGTAGCACTAGAAAGCTATGTTTTGCCCGATCTTGTGTGACCTGTGAGAAGGCTGACAAAAATGCTGAGCGCATTCTTGCTGCAGATTCATTTGCTAAATAACCACAGAGAAGTTCTTATTTGCGTTCAGGTGGCCAGTTTGGGGGTGAAAAACATAAGAACTGATATATCCAAGCTTGGGGGTGAATTTCGTTACTGTAATTCCTGAAAACTGTTAAGTTAGTTATTGTAAAAGGTCTTTGTAATTTATCATTTTTGCGTGAACCAGATTGTTCTCTATTGCACCATGACAGCGATTCACTGTCGTGTCTGGATGAGTGGTACTGTTCTAGCGGAAAACCACCTAAACGCCATAAATTTGTGTGGTCAGCAATGTTTTCTAAATATGAATGTAAATGGTCAGATTCGTTCTTTTCGTCTTCGCCGCTAAGATTTCATTCAATACGTTAGACTTCTTCAGTCACAGTGTTCCTGTAACACTTATTTTCCCAATACATTTTCTCCTGATTGTCAAAATTTTTTTAAAATCTGGTATTCTGCTGTCTCATTTGAATCTCTATCTGCGCTTGTTAACAGATTTGCCGTTTTCATTGTCAAGTCAGCAACTTTTTCTTTAATTGTGCTTTTTATTATTCAGAATTTAATGTCGAAGTTTACACTTGTTGGGTAATTTCTTTTACCATTGTGTTAAGCCTTACGTTCTGTTCTTTCATCGGTGTAACTATCGCACTCAGAAGTACAGTGTTGCTTTCAATAACAATTTGTCCTTCTCATTACACTGGTTTGTTTTCATGTTTTCTTGTTGTCTCAAGGTTACGTAATATAGTTGCAAAAAGGCCATTTTTAATTTCTTTTCTACTCTCAGATGATAAATTTTTTATTTTCATTACTCATCGTTTTTTCTGTTTCATTATTGTTTGTGAATTGGTTAAGTCTCATGTCAACTGTTGGTAACTGCTATTTGCACAAGGTGGTTTATTTCGTCCTGTATCGTCTCGTTATTTTGTAACGTTCACTTTTGTCTTGTGTTACGACGCACTTTCATATTGTTTTCTGTTGCGTCAAACGTACCGAAATACTACTCCTTCGAGAAACACAGTTGCTAAATGACCAAGCAAATAAATAAAACTCTACTATCGGGCACACAATTACTCAACAATGAAAGGAATCTACCCAGAATCTGTACTATTTTGTCAACTGTTTAGGTAATAAAAAATTGTGACAAGCAACAAAATTTCACAAATTGAACACAAAATTTAAAATCAATTGCCTAAAAAAAGAAGCCCAACCTTAGTAAAATTTGCCCAGCGCTATGTTTTGCTTTCGAGAAGGCAGCAGCAACAGGACGAGACCCAAGCAGCGCAGCAACAGGGAAATAACCGATTTTGTGACATTTGACGAGTTCCTACCTAGGAGAAGATTGTATAATTTCATCTGTGTGCTCTGATATTTTAGTTCCTTGAGTGCCTGCTTGTTAATTTAATATTTAATAGGCATAGGTCGCGCGTTTTCGTTTGCGTTAGAAATTAAACCGTTTTTGTGATATATTACAAGTTTCTAATCAGGGGCGAGTTACTTAGTCTTACCCACGTGCTTTGATAGTTCAATTTTTGAATCTCTGCGTATTAATCTAATATATTAGACACAGGGTTTGCGTTTTCGTCAGTGTCCACGTTAGAGTTCTGCAGCACGTGTCAATAGTCCGTTTGTCTGAGTAGTGTAGTTTTCCACGATCTTTAGTATGGATAGGGACTGTGAGTGCTATGTGCGGATGCGAACAGAGTTGATGACACTTCGCTCTCAGCTCCAGCCTGTGATGGCTTTGGCTACTGAGCTCGAAGCTGCACTGGATGGTCATCATTGTCGTGGGCCGGCCGTGGGAATCCAACGGACGTCCAGCACGTCTGAGACCGCCGATCGTTCCGCACCGGTGTCCAGCACAGTTACATCCCGCACTGAGGTTGTGGTCGAGTGGGACGGCATCCCGGGGCGTTGCAGGTAGCGAAAGACTTCCCAGGGGGCCGCACGTAAGGCCTCCACGGTTAGTCTGACAAACGGGTTCCAGGTGCTGTCTGTCGCTGACACTGTCGCTCAGCCAAATGCAATTACCTGCCCTGTTTCAGAGGAAACCTCTCAGTCTTCAAGATCTGGGACATCACAGAGAGTAGGATTATTGGAAGTTTGGAGCTTCAATGTTAGGCTCATTATGGGGACCCTCAGGGACAGGGCTGCCAAGGAGGGAAAGAAAGCCAAGGTGCACTCCGTGTGCATACTGGGTGGAGTCATTCCAGACGTGGAACGGGTCCTCCCAGATGCCATGAAGAGCAGAGGATGAAGCCAACTGCAGGTGGTGGCTCATGTCGGTACCAGTGATGCTCTGATACAGAGTCGAGTGGAACGTCTGAATCAGAAGCTCAGACGGTTCTGCGACGGTGCAGTGTGTACATTTCTCGACTTGCGCCATAGTGTGGCTAGGTTTCGGTTTCTGCTGAAAAGGGGGCAGGAGCCCACTACACGCAGGAGATGACTACATGGGTAACAGGGACTGTGTGGCGTGGACAGGGTGGTTTTTGGCTTATAGGGTCTCAGGAAAACACAAAAAAGGGCTTCGGTCTCAAAGGGTGCAGACCGAATACAGGAAGAACATAGATACCAGAGCTCCAAGTGCTAACAGAAAGCACTGATGCTCAAATCGTTACAGGCACTGAAAGCAGGCTAAAGCAGCAGAAATTTTTGCGAAGAATTTAACGGAATTCCAAAAGGATAGGCTCAATACAGTTGGTGGTGAAGAGTTTGTTACTTTGCAACCGGAATATAACAATAATTGGAGACTTTTACCGACCTGCTAAGTCAGATGATACACTTGCTGAAAGGTTCAAAGAACATTGAGTTTAATTTCAAACACATCTCCGACTCACACAATTATATTCGGTGATGACTGTAGTTTACCTTCGGTATGTTGGCGAAAATACTTGTTTACATCCGGAGGTGTGCATAAAACATCATCCGAAATTGTGCTAAACGTATTCTCTGAAAATTGTTTCGAATAGTTAGTTCATTAGCCCACACGAATAGTAAACGGTTGTGAAAACATACTTGGCCTCTTAGCAGCAAATAATCATGAGCTAATAACAAGCATCAAACTGATACAGGGATGAGGGGAAACAGGGTTCTCGTAGCGAGATTGAATATCGTAATCGCCAAATCCTCCAAAAATAAACGAAAAATATACCTATTCAGAAAAGCAGATAAAAATTTATTTGACTTCTTCCTGGGAGACAATCTCCACTCCTTCGAAATTAACAATGTAAGTGTAAACCAGATGCGGCTTGAATTCAGAGAAATAGTATGGAGAGCAATTGAGAGATTTCTACGAAGTAAGCCAACAAACGACTGAGCTGTTCCTCTTTGATTCACAAAATTTAAACGAACGCAAAATCTCCAAGACTGGGGATCTTTCGGAGAATCTCGAAATTTAGCCAGAACGAAGTAAATATTCAAGAAGTAGATTCAAGAACAGCTGCCAACATAAGTAACGTAGAATTAGATACCCTCGAAGTAGTGAAGCAACTCAGTTGATAAAAGCTAGTCTCCCGGTCCAGACTATACACCAGACTCCATACTTAACACTCGTATAGAACCGTTCGCACGTCGAAAGATCGGTACACAAAGACTAGAAAGCTCCAAAAGTCACACCAATATTTAGAAAAGGTAGTAGGAGTAATCCACTAAATTACAGGTCCATATCATTAACGTCAATATGCAGCAATATATTCTAAATCGATGTTGACTGTGTGACAATAGACGGTTCTCTTCGAAGCTAATTTATAATGTTCGTTCTTGTGAAACACAACTAGTTATTTCCACACACGAATTGTTGAGTGTTATAGACAAAGGATTTCAAATTGATTCTGTATTTCCAGATTTCCAGAAGGCTTTTGATACTGTGCCACACAACCGGCTTGTAGTGAAACTGTATGCTTATGAAATATCGTCTCAGTTATTTGATTGGATTCGTGATTTCCTCTCAGAGAGGTTACAGTTCGTAGTAACTGTCGGCAAGTCTTAGAGTAAAACAGAAGTGATTTCTGGCTCGCAGTAAGGTAGTGTTGTAGGCCCTCTGCTCTTCTTTATCTATATAAACCATTTTGGAGACAATATGAGAAGCCGTCTTAGGTAGTTTGCAGATGATACTGTCGCTTATCGACTAGTAAAGTCATCAGAAGATCAAAATAAACTGCAAAACGATTTAGAAAAGATACCTGTAGGGTCCAAAAATTGGCAACTGACACCAAATAACGAAAAGTTTGAGGTCGTCCACTTAAGTGCTAAAAGATATCCGTTAAACTTCGTTTACACAATAAATCGCCAAGTCTAAAGGCTGTAAATTCAACTAAATATCTGGGACTTACAATCACGAACAAATCAAATCGGAAAGAACGCATAGAAAATCTTATGGGGAAGGAAAACCAAAGACTGCGTTTTATTGGCAGGACACTTAGAAAATTTAACACATCTGTTACAGGACTGCCTAAACTACGCGTGTCCGCGGTGTGGGATCCTTACCAGATAGGATTAAAGGAGTACATCGAGAAAGTACGAAGGAGGGCAGCACGTTTGATATTATCACGAAATATGGGAGAGAGTGTCACTGAAATATACAGGATTTACGGTGGACATAATTAAAACAAAGGCATTTTTCGTTGCGGCGGGATCTCCAACTTTCTCCTCCAAATGCGAAAATACTTTGTTGATGCCGACCTACATAAAGAGAATCGAGCACAAAAATAAAATAAGGAAAATCCGAGCTAGCACGGAAAGATATACGTGTTCGTTTTTTGCGCGCGCTGTTCTGGATTTGAATAATTGGGGAATGTTGTGAAAGTGGTTTGATGAACTCTCTGCCAGACACTTAAGTGTGATTTGCAGAGTAACCATGTAGATGTAGATGTAGATGAGAAATCCAACACTATCTGACTACGTATTGTCAAAGGACCCAACGAACTATCCAGGTTGGGTCGGCATATGTAAGTTCCGCAGCACGCTTTTCTGTACGAGCCTCGATTTACCTCCCACTCTAAAAAAGGCTACATATTACCAACACTATGTAGCCACAAACTGTTACCCTACTTAATCTCGTATGCTAACCTCTGAAGAAACAGAACCTAATTTGAATTGAAGTGTAAGGGGTCTGAATATATCTTATCTTGATATTAAGTGCGCAACTGAATTAAAACAGTTATTTGGCCCTCATCAAAATTTTCACTTACCTCTCATCTTGACAACATTTTCGTAGATTTCTCAAAAGCTCAACAGCAAACGGCGAACAGGCAGCGGCTTAGCTAGATTTCTGGTTTTGAAATGAAATTTCCAAACAATATTCAAATTGTTGCATACCATATGGTGCAATGTGGTAATGCGTAATGATAAACCTGCTTTAAACAATGGGATCGGGAGAGTAACTATTCCTATGAAATAATATTCCAAGTAAAAAATTGTAGATTGGAGTATGTATTAAAAAAAAGATTAAAATTTCGTCTAATCTTTACACATAACATTGGTCTGAACAATACTATGCTTAACAGAGTGAACAAGGATTTAAAAAGGGTGCAGTGTTAAGAGAGAATATCTATAAAAACCAAAAAGCTTAATCAGTTGTATGTTAATGAATGACCCAGGGCAATCGAAAGGGCTTTCTCTCAGCTCTGAGCGAGTGAAGAATGTTAACTAGCTGGCAATAATTATTCTGGCAAACTCACTGGCAGTGCTGCAGTCTTACCCCAAACTTCTTCTTACAGTTTTTTTTTATTTATATTCTTTCCGCCGTTCAGCAAATACATCATCCCTGCTGTCCTGTACAATAAATCTTTCTTCATCTAAAAGATAAAATCACAAGTCCAAACAGTACTACTGAATACGTCCGTCACCTACCACACTTCTACTAAGCATGTAGCAGACTGCACAGAGCAAAGTCTGTGACACAACGAGACCAAAGATTCTTCACCATCAATATAGCTTGCTCTCTCTCTCTGACGTACACATCGGTAACTTACAAAAAACAAAGTGACATGCCCACCTTACGTCCGAAATCAGAAGTCGTGCCTGATATTAGTTATTTGCGGTGCACTCTTGATAGTGTGGATCTCAGAATATTTAATTCCCTAACGATTTTCGAAATTTAATGTCCCATGCATCTAGCTTCAACTATCATTCAGCGTTCAAAGTCGTTTAATTCTCGTCGTGCGGTCATAATAACATAGGAAACCTTTTCGCATGAATCGAGTATAAACGGTAACTCCGCCAGTGCACTGCCTTTTTATACCTTGTGTACACGACATTGCCGCCATCTGTACTTGTGCATGTTGCTGTCATATGACTTTATTCATCTCAGTGTATGGGACTGAATTATGGCGTGTGGAAAAATTAGAGAAGAAGAATATCGATACCATTAGGTGCGGTACAAAAATTAAGTGGACTATTAAGATAAATGAGGAGGTTCTCCACAGAACTTGTAGAAACTTATTAGAAGAAGGTATAGGATGATAATTTGCAGTATGGTCGCATTCTTCCTGCGTAACTTTTTGTCATAGTTGAAAGGTACATGACGGAACATGTTTTAAGTTTTCAGGAAGTAATTTAATATATCAGAGAACGGCTTCCACGGCAGTATAAAGAACTGTAAAGGGTAAAAAATGTTGGGAAAGCAGAGACCGGGATATAAGGGCGCCTTAGAGGCATGGGCAGTATTCAAGGATGTAAAAAGAACTATCGTTCGAAGTAAAGAAGTCTAGTAAACAGGGGTTTTAAAACGGGTATCTTATAAACTATGCGCACTTCTGTATCTTTGATACTGTGAAACGAATCTGTTCTACTGCAGGCACTTTGCTTTCCGTATTTGGGAGGTGGCAGTATAGACCAAAATAAGAACAAAATATTAATAATGGATGAAAACCACCTCAGTTGTATAATTAGCCATTTATTGTGTTACGACCGATTTCGTGCGCAGAGTTGAGCTCAAGCTATGGCACAAACGATCTGGTCTTAAAATGTTCTACTAAGAAACCGGTCGTAACACCATAAATGTGTACTAATAAAGCTGAGGTGCTTTTCATTAATCGTTATTGTGTCAGTTGTGCTCAACATGATCGAGGCCAAAATGTCCATTAAATACGGGTTCTAACGTAGGCAACTTAACTAACTGCTAGCACGTGTTCATCTTCGCTACTGTAAAACACATACCATCCACTGAGCAAGTGCTCGTAGCTCTTAAATTACGCTTATTAGACCCGATGTTAGGTAGTCATTTTTTCTTATTGTGCTAGATACTACCTCCTTCTAAAACATGGAAAGCAAAGGGTTGCGGTAGAAGGGATGTGATTCACAGTATTGAAAAACAAGAAACGCTCGTAGCTATTAAGATACGCATTTTAGAGCCCATGTGTGCAACCTTTTTGCTTCGAATGATCTTCCCTGTCGTATCCCTGAACACTGACCATTCCTCCTGGGACGCCCTGTACACAACAATGAACGGAAGATGTTAGGTTCCAGAGCTACTCCGAGATGTAAGGGAGAGGAAATCGTAATGACTGAAGACCAAGATTTTGGAACTGCCGTTAAAATTTAGTTCCTTCGTGACTCCCTAAACCACATTATCTGAATAACTCGGTGACAGCACCAAAGAGGCTATAAGCTGAACTGTACCTAATTTTGAGACAGTTCTTGACTAGTGAGTCCGCCTCCATAGTGGTCAGTGAAGGAGGCGGCAATGCAGAAGGCCCAGGTTCGATTCGCGATAGAATCGAAGATTTTTTCCTTGGTGGCGATAATGGTACAGGGTCCACTCAGCCTCGTGATGTCAAATGACGAGCCACGTGACCGAATACTAGCAGCTCCAAAGTTAGGCGCCAGCGAGACAACTGTGCAGGCAGGGCTTACAGTTGGTCTGCAGATGGTTCACTGGGTGCCAATGTTGAGTCGGAAGATATTCGACTTCGAAACGGGTGATAAAGAGGCAAGTGTGACGCTGAAATGTCAACAAAAGTATGAGAAAGAGATAACTAACGATCGGTTGCATTGTTGTAACATGCCGTTTTATAGTTTCGTAGGTAACAAACTATACACATCTTCCTATAGATATGCCGATAGTTGTCATTGGCTGTCAGATAAAAGATTATGACCACCGACGTGCTATCGATATAAACCCATCCCAGGCGATAGCAGCGTCACCTGACAAGGAGTGACTACTAGTCTGACAAACGTACGGTGCATGTACGCTGAAGTTGCAAAGAAACTGGTATAGGCATGCGTATTCAAATACGGTGATATGTAAACAGGCAGAACACGGCGCTGCGGTCGGCAACGCCTACATAAGACAGCAAGTGTCTGGCGCACTTGTTAGATCGGTTACTGCTGTTGCAATGGATGTTGATATGATTTAAGTGAGTTTGAACGTGGTGTTACAGTCGGCGCATGAGTGATAGAACACAGCATCTCCGAGGTAGCGATGAAATGGCGATTTTCCTATACGACCATTTCACGAGTGTACTGTGAATATCAGGAATCCGGTAAAACATTACATCTCCGACTTCGCTGCACCCGGAGAAGGTCCTGGAAGAACAGAACCAATGACGACTGAAGAGAATCGTTCAACTTGACGGAAGTGCAACCCTCCCGCAAATTGCTCCAGATTTCAATGCTGGTCATCAACAAGTGTCAGCGTGCGAATCATTCAAAGAAGCATCATCGATATGGGCCTTCGGAGCCGAAGGCCCACTCGTGTACTCTTGATGACTGCACGACACAAAGCTTTACCCCTGGCCCGGGCCCGACAACACCGACATTGGAGTGTTGATCACTGGAAACACTTGTCTGGTCGGACGAGTTTCTTTTCAATTTGTATCAGGCGGATGGACATTTACGGGTATGGAGACAACCTCATGAATCCATGGACACTGCTTGTCAGCTGGGGATTGTTCAAGCTGGTGGAGGCACTATAATGGTGTGGGGCGTGTGCTGTTGGAGTGATATGGGACCCATGATAAGTCTAGATACGACTCTGACAGGTGACACGTACTTAATCATCCTGTCTGATCACCTGCATCCATTCATTTTCAGTAATAAAATTCGTCAACATCCGTATACTTCTAGATGTTTTATTTTATTCTGAAAGCAACGTGTCACGAGCTGGAATGAAGCAGCTGTACAACGACTGCAATTCACCATATCCAGTAATTTATGGTGCGATACTACAAGTTCATTTATTTGGATACAAGCGTATGGGGCCTGAACATGGCAAAATAAAATGCCGAAACTGTTTGCTTTCAGAATAAAATAAAATATCTGAGAGTATACAGCTGTTGGTGAATTTTATTGACATTACAAATTACTATCTAGGCGATGTCCCCTGGCCATGATGGACCAACAGAGATGTATCCATTCATAAGCATAGTGCATTCCGACCGACATGGTCAATTCCAGCAGGACAATGCGATACCACACATGTCCAGAACTGCTACAGGCACAATATTCTGAGTTTAAACACTTCTACTGGCCAACACACTCCCCAGACATGAACACTAATGAGTTATATCTGGGATGTCTTGCAACATGCTGTTCAGAAGAGATATCCACCCCTTCGTACTCTTACGGATTTATGGAGAGCCTTGCAAGATTCATGGTGTCAGTTCCCTCCAACACTACTTCAGACATTACCTTGTCAATGTTGCACCACATCTGCGTGCTCGCGGGGCTCTACGTGATATTAGGCAGGTGTACCAGTTTCTTTGGTTCTCCAGTGTAGTGTCAGTGGGAGTATTGTCCGCGAGTAGGACGGAGAAGGCGCATGATCCATCTAAGTTTGATCTAGGGCACACTGTGATGGCCTGGAGGCTCGGCATTAGCACTTAGGGAACTGCAAGACTTATAGTGAGTTAGGGGAGTTTTATGGTGAATGCCTACAACACGTGGCCAAACGAAGGGGAAAACACGTCCAGACGTCGTGTGGTTGGGTGGCCCACCCTCATTACAGATGTGGGACTTCGTTGGCTGGGCACATTGGTAAAACGGGACAGGCTGGGAACTGTGGCGGAACTAATAACAAAATTTAATGCTGGGCAGAGTACAAGTGTGTCTGAACTCTCGGTCCACCGTACACACCTAATGATGAGCATCAGCAGCCGACGACCCACGCGTGCACCAATGTTACCACCACAACATCGGCAACTACGACTGAAGTGGACACGTGACCATCGGCATTGGACGTTGGCACAGTGGCGGAGCGTTACATGGCCTGATGAATCCCGATACCTTCTTCATTATGACGATGGGAGGGCGCGAATCTCTCATCTTCCAGGGGAACAGTTCCTCGACGTCTGTACTGCGGCACGGAGATATGTTGACGGCGGCACCATTATGCTGTGGTGAACATTTTTGTGGGCAAAGGGAGTCCAGTGGAGCTCGTGCAAAACACCATGACGGCCAAGGAGTATCGTACACTGGTTGCAGACCACGTGCACCTCTTTATGATGGTCATGTAACACAACGGCACTGGCAACTCACAAGGCCAGAAGGGCAATGAAGTGGTTCGAGGAAAACTCTCGCGAGTTACAGTTGACGTGCTGGCTTCCCAAACAGTCAGATCTGAACCCAATCGAACACAACTGGAATGTGATTAAACAAGGCGTCCAAGCTCATCGCCGGAGTTTAAGGAAATTGGTGACTTGTATGTAGATGTCGTGTCAGATCCCTCCAGCGACCTACTAAGGCCCCGTTGCTTCCATTACACGATGCATCACCGCTGCTATCCGTGTCAAAGGTGGACATACCGGCTATTATATAGGCGGTCATAATGTTTTGACTGATCGGTGTATATGCCTCAATTTCTCAACTACAACGAAGTACAGAAACCAGGTGGTAGTTGTAAGAATCGCGGGGCATGAAAGGGAAGTAGTTGTTGGGAAAGAAGTGAGACAGTGTTGTAGCCTATCCCCGATGTTATTCAAACTGTATATTGAGCAAGTAGTAAAGGAAACAAAAGAAAAATTCGGAGTAGGAATTAAAATCCATGGAGAAGAAATAAAAACGAGATACTGGCAGAAGTAAAGCTGTGAGGACCGGGCGTGAGCCGTGCTTAGGTAGCTCAGATGGTAGAGCACTTGCCCGCGAAAGGCAAAGGTCCCGAGTTCGAGTCTCGGTCGGGCACACAGTTTTAATCTGCCAGGAAGTTTCAAAAACTTTGAGGTTTGCCAATGACATTCTAATTCTGTCAGAGACAGCAATGGACCTGGAAGAGCAGTTGAACGGAATGGACAGTGACTTGAAAGGAGGTTATAAGATGAACATCAACAAAAGCAAAACGAGGATAATGGAATGCAGTCGAATTGAGTGGGGTGATGCTGAGGGAATTAGATTAGGTAATGAGACACTTAAAGTAGTAAATGTGTTCTGCTATTTGGGAGCAAAATAACTGCTGATGGTCGAAGTAGAGAGGATATAAAATGTAGACTGGGAATGGCAAGGAAAGCGTTTCTGAAGAAGAGAAATTTGTTAACATCGAGTATAGATTTAAGTGTCAGGAAATCGTTCCTGAAAGTATTTGTATGGAGTGTAGCCATGTACGGAAGTGAAACGTGGACGATAAATAGTTTGTACAAGAAGAGAATGGAAGCTTTCGAAATGTGGTGCTACAGAAGAATGCAGATTAGATGGATAGATCACATAACTAATGAGGAGGTATGAATAGAATTGGGGAGAAGAGAAATTTGTCTCACAACTTGACTATAATAAGGGATCGGTTGGTAGGACACGTTCTGAGGCATCAAGGGAGCACCAATTTAGTATTGGAGGGCAGCGTGGAAGGTAAAAATCGTAGCGGGAGACCAAGAGATGAATAAGCTAAGATTATTCAGATGGATGTCGGTTGCAGTAGATACTGAGAGATGAAGAATCTCGCACAGTATAGAGCAGCATGGAAAGCTGCATCAAACCAGTCTCTCGACTGAAGGCCACAACAACAACAACTAAGTAGAGTAAAGCCGACGTCTGCGTACGTAATGCAATTGGCAAAAGCTCACAGAAGTGTGACAGTATGAAAACCGTCTGTTAGAGAATGTGCTTCGTATTATTTACATTAAGAATTTATTTATATTAAGAAAGACAGTGTGTTTAATGCGTCTTGAATACATCGTGAAGACTACATTTCCATTCCATGCACTCACTACATTGGACAGGTTGTATTATCAGGTTCTTGAGTACTCGTAACTATGCATTACTTCAATACATCTTCAAGATCCCTATATTTATTGTTGCTCCCCTAAAATGCTTCCTGCTGCTGAATGTCATAAATAAAGGCAGATAGCGTTACTATTCATTCATGGGTCAACATCTTTGTGGACGGAGCGGGCTATTTTCAGATCATTAACACAAACGTCATATCAGTTATGTCCTCAGATTAAGGTTAAAAATGTGTAAGAAAGTTTCAAATTGCGATAATTATACGCTAAGTGGGTTTTTAAATCAGTAAAGTTGTGCGTGCATCTAATATATATATTTATTTTCGCCGTGTCAAGGAATATCAACGTCACATACAACATACCCTGAATTATAGATGCAGTCTTTGCCTAGGTATTTAATAATTCTGCTAGAGTATCTATTTCATAATATTATGTCTTTTTATGCTTTTTTCAGTATGGGGCTAATAAATAAACGTCTTTTATGGTCGAAATTGCAATAGTGATCGTAAATAATAATAACAGTCTAGCGCCAACGTCATTTATAAATAGGTTTGGAATCACAAAACATCACAAAACATCTTGCCACTGGTAAAACCAGCAAATGGATGCCGTTTTTTTTTTTTGTTTTTGTGGAGGAGCTCTTCCACAGCCAAATACAAAAAGGCTCGTAAGTCATTGCGTAGATAACAAGATATTTAAAAAGTGCTAAAAAAATAGAAGAAGCCGCTTGTAGCTTCTAATTCTCATTTATTGTGGGATCAAAATGCAACCAGTTTCGCGGTAATGAATCGCATCTTCAGGTTCATCAGCAACAATACACATACGAAGTAGAGACCGTTAGGTGTGAAACCTGTTAATAGTGCCTACCATGAAGGAGGGAAAGATACTCACTTGGCTGGATTGCTTTAACTCACTCAGCGAATACGATATCTCAACGTTGATAAGGCACATATCTTGGCGACATCAAACGCGATTGTACCTTATTTTTCGAAGGTCTGGAGTCGTTTTACGAATGAAATCGATAAATGAAGACAAATTATTTAATAACAACGGGAGCAAATTGTCATAGGTAGCATTACTATCATCTTTAACACAGTGGAAAAATTATGTGTAATGTGCTTCATATCTTAGGTTTTGCACAACTCCAGCTAATTAAAACTTAAAACAGATTAACATATAAGTTACTGAAATTGCCTTTCGGACCCAAGAACAACCAGTTTAAATCACTCGATGCTTACGATTGGAAGGTGATTTAGGAACATTACTAAAATTGACGAGGGGACCGCAATGTGTAGTAAAACTAGGTGAATGAGAACCAAAATTCAAAGTGCGGTGGAAATGAGATACTGCAGTTGTTATTATGAAGGGGTTCCTCCTATAGGAGGCCATAAGCAAGCGAAAAAATTGTGGCTCTGTGTCTCAGATCCAGCAGAACCTTCAGTCTTTCGTTTGGGCGTAGCCTTAGGAGATACAGCTTTCTCAGAGAATATTGAGAGTACTGCCCTTGCTTCAGTTTAATCTCAAAATTAAAAATTCTATTTCAAGACTTCAGAATTACAGTCTGTTTATTGAAACTCAACGGGAATTGCACAACATATGGGATGCAGAAACTATTCACAACATAATTAGTGATCATATTCAGCTCTACTTCTCCAAACTATGTTATCCTAAGCTTCAAAATTAATTGCCGAAAAAGAAATTATTTTTAAATGTAAACCAAGTTTTTTTTATCTCCAGATCCTCGGCAAGAACGATGTCGTTGCGCGAAGACTGCATTCATTGAATGTTCTCGGCGCCGCGAGCGTATTTTCTTCCAACGTTTATATACAACAACCATCCTTCTTGTTGCTCGACGGAAACAGAGATCGTGTAACAGCGTACGTGAAATATACCAGTATTAAACATTTAATTCTTTACCATTCGAAGCCGTCTGAGAAATTTTTTTGCCGACTTTGTTATTATTCCCTGTTGATCTACGTACATTATTAACCCTTCTCAGCCTACCAGTTACGAAACGAAAAAAAAATATACAAGTGAGAAAACCTGCAGAAGGCAACTGTGAATCGGCGAGACAGTTTGATCGCTACACAAGTGGTGCTTTTATGGAACACCTCCAGCACCCTGCTGGGTACATAAGAGTCAGTCGAAAAAGTTTCTTTTCTCGATTTGTAGGTAATTAAGTGTTTATGCATTCCATGTATATTGATTAAAAAAGCTCAACTTATAATTATCCATCGATTACGTCAATTCTCAGTCGATGGCTCTGAGCACTATGCGACTTAACTTCTGAAGTCATCAGTCGCCTAGAACTTAGAACTAATTAAACCTAACTAACCTAAGGACATCACACACATCCATGACCGAGGCAGGATTCGAACCTGCGACCGTAGCGGTCGCTCGGTTCAAGACTGTAGCGCCTAGAACCGCAAGGCCACTGCGGCCGGCCACAAGTGTTTCGAAGCACACTGTTCATTGTACATTGTTGAATATGGAGCTCCGTAGTAGACCACCCCCGCGTGTTCACATGTTGACCCGACGACATCGTCATTTACGATTGCAGTGGTCGTCATCGGAACTCAACCGTCGAAAATGGAAACGTACCGGCTCTTCGGGTGAATCACGTTTTTACTACACCAGGTCGATGGTCGTGTCCACAAACGATGTCGTCGAAGTTAACCGTAGCTTGGAACGTGCGGCTCACCATGGACACAGTCTCATGGGAGCACAGTTATACTGTGGGAGACATTCTCCTGCGCTTCTATGGGACCTTTGGTAGTAATCCATTACAAGCTGAAAGCTGCGAACCACTTGCACATCTTAAAGCTTGATGTCTTTCCCAACAGTGATGTCATCTTTCAGCAGTATAGTTGTCCGCGTCTCGGAGCCAGAACCGTTCTGCAGTCTACATATACATCTACATTTATACTCCGCAAGCCACCCAACGGTGTGTGGCGGAGGGCACTTTACGATCCACTGTCATTACCTCCCTTTCCTATTCCAGTCGCGTATGGTTCGCGGGAAGAACGACTGTCTGAAAGCCTCCGTGCGCGCTCTAATCTCTCTAATTTTACATTCGTGATCTCCTCGGGAGGTATAAGTAGGGGGAAGCAATATATTCGATACTTCATCCAGAAACGCACCCTCTCGAAACCTGGCGAGCAAGCTACACCGCGATGCAGAGCGCCTCTCTTGCAGAGTCTGCCACTTGAGTTTGTTAAACATCTCCGTAACGCTATCACGGTTACCAAATAACCCTGTGACGAAACGCGTCGCTCTTCTTTGGATCTTCTCTATATCCTTCGTCAACCCGATCTGATACGGATCCCACACTGATGAGCAATACTCAAGTATAGGTCGAACGAGTGTTTTGTAAGCCACCTCCTTTGTTGATGGACTACATTTTCTAAGCACTCTCCCAATTAATCTCAACCTGATACTCGCCTTACCAACAATTAATTTTATATGATCATTCCACTTCAAATCGTTCCGCACGCATACTCTCAGATATTTTACAGAAGTAACTGCTACCAGTGTTTGTTCTGCTATCATATAATCATACAATAACGGATCCATCTTTCTATGTATTCGCAATACATTACATTTGTCTATGTTAAGGGTCAGTTGCCACTCCCTGCACCAAGTGCCTATCCGCTGCAGATCTTCCTGCATTTCGCTACAATTTTCTAATGCTGCAACTTATCTGTATTCTACAGCATCATCCGCGAAAAGCCGCATGGAACTTCCGACACTATCCACTAGGTCATTTATATATGTTGTGAAAAGCAATGGTCCCATAACACTCCCCTGTGGCACGCCAGAGGTTACTTTAACGTCTGTAGACGTCTCTCCATTGATAAAAACATGCTGTGTTCTGTTTGCTAAAAACTCTTCAATCCAGCCACTCAGCTGGTCTGATATTCCGTAGGCTCTTACTTTGTTTATCAGGCGACAGTGCGGAACTGTATCGAACGCCTTCCGGAAGTCAAGAAAAATAGCATCTACCTGGGAGCCTGTATCTAATATTTTCTGTGTCTCATGAACAAATAAAGCGAGTTGGGTCTCACACGATCGCTGTTTCCGGAATCCATGTTGATTCCTACATAGTAGTTTCTGGGTTTCCAAAAACGACATGATACTCGAGCAAAAAACGTGTTCTAAAATTCTACAACAGATCGACGTCAGAGATATAGGTCTATAGTTTTGCGCATCTGCTCGACGACCCTTCTTGAAGACTGGGACTACCTGTGCTCTTTTCCAATCATTTGGAACCTTCCGTTCCTCTAGAGACTTGCGGTACACGGCTGTTAGAAGGGGGGCAAGTTCTTTCGCGTACTCTGTGTAGAATCGAATTGGTATCCCGTCAGGTCCAGTGGACTTTCCTCTGTTGAGTTATTCCAGTTGCTTTTCTATTCCTTGGACACTTATTTCGATGTCAGCCATTCTTTCGTTTGAGCGAGGATTTAGAGAAGGAACTGCAGTGCGGTCTTCCTCTGTGAAACAGCTTTGGAAAAAGGTGTTTAGTATTTCAGCTTTACACATATCATCCTCTGTTTCAATGCCATTATCATCCCGGAGTGTCTGTATATGCGGTTTCGAGCCACTTACTGATTTAACGTAAGACCAGAACTTCCTAGGATTTTCTGTCAATTCGGTACACAGAATTTTACTTTCGAATTCACTGAACGCTTCACGCATAGCCCTCCTTACGCTAACTTTGACATCGTTTAGCTTCTGATTGTCTGAGAGGTTTTGGCTGCGTTTAAACTTGCAGTGAAGCTCTCTTTGCTTTCGCAGTAGTTTCCTAACTTTGTTGTTGTACCACGGTGGGTTTTTCTCGTCCCTCACAGTTTTACTCGGCACGTACCTGTCTAAAACGCATTTTACCATTGCCTTGAACTTTTTCCATAAACACTCAACATTGTCAGTGTCGGAACAGAAATTTTCGTTTTGATCTGTTAGGTAGTCTGAAATCTGCCTTCTATTACTCTTGCTAAACAGATAAACCTTCCTCCCTTTTTTTTATAAATATCCTTTTATAACAGTGGTTTGAGGAGCATTATAATGAACTCATGCTGATGTCTCTGTGGTGTCACCGCCAGACACCACACTTGCTAGGTGGTAGCCTTTAAATCGGCCGCGGTCCGGTAGTATACGTCGGACCCACGTGTCGCCACTATCAGTGATAGCAGACCGAGCGCCACCACACGGCAGGTCTAGAGAGACTTACTATCACTCGTCCCAGTTGTACAGCGGACTTTGCTAGCGATGCTACACTGACAAAGACTCTCTCATTTGCCGAGAAGATACACTCCTGGAAATTGAAATAAGAACAATGTGAATTCATTGTCCCAGGAAGGGGAAACTTTATTGACACATTCCTGGGGTCAGATACATCACATGATCACACTGACAGAACCACAGGCACATAGACACAGGCAACAGAGCATGCACAATGTCGGCACTAGTACAGTGTATATCCACCTTTCGCAGCAATGCAGGCTGCTATTCTCCCATGGAGACGATCGTAGAGATGCTGGATGTAGTCCTGTGGAACGGCTTGCCATGTCATTTCCACCTGGCGCCTCAGTTGGACCAGCGTTCGTGCTGGACGTGCAGACCGCGTGAGACGACGCTTCATCCAGTCCCAAACAAGTTCAATGGGGGACAGATCCGGAGATCTTGCTGGCCAGGGTAGTTGACTTACACCTTCTAGAGCACGTTGGGTGGCACGGGATACATGCGGACGTGCATTGTCCTGTTGGAACTGCAAGTTCCCTTGCCGGTCTACGAATGGTAGAACGATGGGTTCGATGACGGTTTGGATGTACCGTGCACTATTCAGTGTCCCCTCGACGATCACCAGTGGTGTACGGCCAGTGTAGGAGATCGCTCCCCACACCATGATGCCGTGTGTTGGCCCTGTGTGCCTCGGTCGTATGCAGTCCTGATTGTGGCGCTCACCTGCACGGCGCCAAACACGCATACGACCATCATTGGCACCAAGGCAGAAGCGACTCTCATCGCTGAAGACGACACGTCTCCATTCGTCCCTCCATTCACGCCTGTCGCGACACCACTGGAGGCGAGCTGCACGATGTTGGGGCGTGAGCGGAAGACGGCCTAACGGTGTGCGGGACCGTAGCCCAGCTTCATGGAGACGGTTGCGAATGGTCCTCGCCAATACCCCAGGAGCAACAGTGTCCCTAATTTGCTGGGAAGTGGCGGTGCGGTCCCCTACGGCACTGCGTAGGATCCTACGGTCTTGGCGTGCATCCGTGCGTCGCTGCGGTCCGGTCCCAGGTCGACGGGCACGTGCACCTTCCGCCGACCACTGGCGACAACATCGATGTACTGTGGAGACCTCACGCCCCACGTGTTGAGAAATTCGGCGGTACGTCCACCCGGCCTCCCGCATGCCCACTATACGCCCTCGCTCAAAGTCCGTCAACTGCACATACGGTTCACGCCCTCGCTGTCGCGGCATGCTACCAGTGTTAAAGACTGCGATGGAGCTCCGTATGCCACGGCAAACTGGCTGACTCTGACGTCGGCGGTGCACAAATGCTGCGCAGCTAGCGCCATTCGACGGCCAACACCGCGGTTCCTGGTGTGTCCGCTGTGTCGTGCGTGTGATCATTGCTTGTACAGCCCTCTCGCAGTGTCCGGAGCAAGTATGGTGGGTCTGACACACCGGTGTCAATGTGTTCTTTTTTCCATTTCCAGGAGTGTAGTTAGCATAGCCTTCAGCTAAGTCAATTGCTACGACCTAGCAAGGCGCCGTATTCAATTGATATTTCTTATATGAAGCATGTATCATCAAGAGCGATGTTATACAATTATGGATTAAAGTTAAGTATTCCAGAAGCTACGTACTTTTCTTTATAGCATTCATTACGTATCCTGTTTCAGACCTCACGCCAGCCTGCGTGAGTTTAAGCGCGTGCCTTTCGGCTTCCTCTCATTGTGTCTAGGCTGTCTTGTCTAGACACAACAGTCTCGGCGACCAATTTCGCCTTATGTAAATCCTACGGAAGCCGTCTGGGTCGCTATCAGGCGCCATCACCGCGTACACAAATGAACGACCGGTTATTTACGCGAATTGCATGGCCTATGTGTAGAGATTTAATGCCTGATACGCAGAGTTAGTGATGTATTTCGTTCCAGAGACGGACAAACAAGCTATTAGGCAGGTGGTCATAATGTTTTGGCTCATCAACGTATATTACGTAATGTCACACACTCTTACCCACGTGACTAATTTCTTCGTTTCTACATGAAGTTGTTCTACATTTGTTTTTATTTATTTATTTGACTTTCGTGCGATACAATTTAGCATTGAAAAAGTGTGTTTAGCCTCTGTTCCCCTTTAAACTTATCACTAACGTTCTTAAATAATTTAGACATTAAGTCTCATGTATTCGATAATGAGTCACAGAAGGGAACGAAACTACAGTGACTTAGAGAATGACTCTCGGCTTAGAATGAAGCTGAAAAATGTTAGGAGATTCATTCCATAATGGTCTTCATGTTCATGCATATGACTACATAGACTTGTTGTTTTTCTGTGTTTTATTACAGTGGGGACAGTTTTATCTTTGTTTTATTACGTGATTTCTTAATTTCGTATTTTACCTTATATTTGTTTCCTAGACATTTCTCACATTGTGGCCGTATTTTAAATAGTAAAAAAATATGACTCTGTACATTGGGGGCAGACCTATCACTACTGGTCGCAATCTGCATCTATTTAAAGATCATTATTGACCCGTACTTGCAGTATTTGTGACATTTACTTGGGGATCGAGATTGACGACTGCATGCGAGGGATAAGGGGCCAGTAATCATTTTGAGGCTGCGGAATATAGCATATGTTTGCTGTAACGAAGAAAAAAATTGTAAAATTCACTTGCTTTACAATTCTAATTAGGTACTGCAGTTCTTCGATCTAATGATGGCCTGAGGATGGTGCTGTGAACTGAAACCAGAAGCCAGTAGATAAAATAAAGAAGTAGCCACTGTAGACCGAAACATTTATACCTTTCCAAGTGATACAGAGTTGGATACGCACGTCCTTCAAAACATTTGCCGGGATGACGTGCTTCACTAGCCGTAGCTGAAGGAACGTGTGTGTGGAGGTACTACTACTTCGGAGGCTGATACGGAATAACAATCGACACGTTCTCCTTAGAATCTGGGGAACCGCAGAATCACGTGCTTGTGACCCACAAATTCATTCTGGTGAATTCCACAGGAAAGAGTTGCCTGTCTCTTTACCTTCTAAAGATGTGCCCAAGTTGCATACTTTCATTTAGTGGCCTCCATCTTTGGAGAAGTATACCCTACGCATGACAGTTGGCTTTTGAGTTTCTAATGTTCTAATCATTACTAAAGAACCTCGAGAGTAGGTAACAGTAACGCTGTAATTGCTTTGGATGGATGCAGACCAATTGGCTTCTCTTAGTGCAAGGACTTTGGCAGGAAAAAATGCCGGGATTTAGATCATCCTCCTATCTTGCTGGTTTCCCCAATAAGAAGTGAGGTATGTCTCTTCTGTTGGTTATGAAGCACCCACTTGCTTTCGTGAAGAAATATGAACAGGCATTGTGATATATAGAGTGATTATAATTAAAGCTAAACTTTCAAAACGTTTTAGAAATAACGTCGCTGGTCAGAATGACAGCATACTGCAACGGAATATTATCGGAGAAGGAGAAACACGTACGGCAGAAGAAAAATAATAGTGTGAAAATTGATCTATAGATGGCACTGTATGTATCAGAATACGTAAATGAAGCCGGCCGGAGTGGCCCGTGCGGTTCTAGGCGCTGCAGTCTGGAACCGAGTGACCTCTACGGTCGCAGGTTCGAATCCTGCCACGGGCGTGGATGTGTGTGATGTTCTTAGGTTAGTTAGGTTTAATTAGTTCTAAGTTCTAGGCGACTTATTACCTCATCAGTTAAGTCGCGTAGTGCTCAGAGCCATTTGAACCAATTTTGAACGTAAATGAAAACACCTGTCCTGCGTACGACCCATTGAGGTTGGTATAAACATGCCGGGTACACGGCTTTTCCTCTTTTCGCGTCTACGGCGTTCGCCATGACTATCTCAATGCAGGATCGCGCTGTGCTTGTAAAGCTGTATTACACGAATGATGACTGTGTACAATGACTGCCGTGGGTCTGGAGAAAATGATTCGGAAATTCGTAAAGACGGGTTCTTTTAACATCCTTCTTTGCTACCCATTCAAAATTACCTATGTGCACGAGTTGCTTCCTGTTGACCTGCCAGTAAGAGAAACTTCTTGGAAATTTGTGGTAAGGTCTCATGGGACCAAACTGCTGGGGTCATCGGTCCCTAAGGTTACGCACTTCTTACTCTAACTTAAACTAACTTACGCTAAGGACGACACACACACCCGTGCCCGAGGGAGGACTCGAACCTCCGACGGAGGGAGCCGCGCAGGCCGTGACAAGGCGTCCTAGATCGCGCGGCTACCCCGCGCAGCTTTGCTTTAGAATTTCTTGCTTCCATGGGAGATTTTGTGGACAGACAAAGCCCTTTTCCATCTGACACGATATGTCAGTACTCAGAATTCTCGAATATGGGCAACGGAAAACCCTCACGCAAATCAACCAGTACCACTTCATCCTGAAATGGTCACTGTGTGGTGTGGATTTACGGCATCATTTATCATAGGGCCATAGTTTTTTCAAGAGACAGGTGCTACCGGTTCTGTTACCTGTACCGTCACTGGTAAGCGCTATGAGTGTCTTTTGTGCAACCACGTCATTCCAGCTCTCCAACAACACGGATGTGTGAATGGGGTCATTTTTACGCAAGATGGCGCACCTCAACATATTGCAAATCCAGTTAAGCAGCTGCTAAAGCGCCTTTCCTGAAATACTAGTATTATCAGCGGCCATTTCCCTACAACCTGACCGTACCGATCACCTGATCTTAATCCGTGTGGCTTCTAGCTGTAAGGCTATCTGTAAGATGTTGTGTACAGTGTTCTGATTGCAAACTTAGCTGCATTGAAGGCACACACTGCGCATCACATTCTGAACGTGACCCCGGAAACACTTCGATCACTTGTGGATCATGCTGTTTCTGGGTTTCAACTTGTTGCAGAAAACGGTGGACAGCATATTGAACATGTTTTGCGCCAGTCACACGGAAATTAATAATCCGATTTGATTTTGATTCATGCCTTTTGTGCGGTTTTTGGCCTCAGGACAATTAAAAACCAATTTTTCCCATCTTATGTGATATGACCTTGCTGTGGCGGATGGGCTTATGTAACTAACAGTATCACACCTGTACATCCATACACACTGAACACTACAGTTAGTTTAACGTCAAACGTACACCTTTGCCATTGTTGTATGATTCATTTGTCATATGTAGTTGATCATTATTAAATTACGATGCTTACAGCTCTATATATTGTTACATTTTGTAACTATTTATTTTTCTTCTGCCATACATTTTCCCCTTTTTCCGACAATATTCCGTTGCTATTTGACGTCAATCTGACCAGTGGTGTTATTTCTACAGCGGTTTGAAAGTTTAACTTTAATTATAATAACCCTGTATTTAGCAAGTCTCCAGGTTGCTAGAATATGTTAGGCTGTACTTTGAAAGCCTTATAGTCCCTGCTTAATTCAGGATGCAACAGTGGATTTACCGTAAACTGGATCAGGTACCTAAATGATTATGTTAACACAACTATCGTTATAAAAATTACTTGATTTCTGTTTTCTTTTTTAGGTTTCAGAAGGAAGCGAAGCCCCCAGATATCCTGGAGAGAGCGACCTGGGCTGAGATGCGTGTCTCTCGCACAGAGAGGTGAGCGTTTGTGGCACACACAGTGTAGTGTAGTATGCTCTCTTTGCGCGGCACAGTTTACTCCGCAGAATACTCGTAGATACCAAACCACTTGCTCACCATTTCACGACTAAACATTACGCTATAGAAACTCTCGCCATGACGCACCTCTCTATCGTAGCGCTGAGGGACATGGATATTTCCAGTAGAAACTCAACGTACAATAGCATTTTCAGGGACTACAATAATGTTTTTGAACGTTAAACCTGTTTTAGTTCATCAACGTACGTGAAAGACAAATTAGTTGTTTTTAAGAGAAAATGGTCTCAGTCAATATTATCGAATAACTGAAGCAGTATTAGTGATTACTTTCATCTTCTATGTTTGTGGAAAACTTCAACTTTTGCATTTTCTCCTCAGATAGCATTAATTGTTTTTTACTGTATTGAGTGACTCAAAAGACACAGTTTAATTTGTGATTGAGGGATGTACTAAAGTGACAATGTTCATGTTATCGTATTTTCATTTACATTTATTTGTTTACATATGTTTGTATGAATCCATGTCAGGTCTGTATATTTTTTACATCTATCCACGTTCCATCAGATAGTCGTATTGGTCTTTTCTTACCTTTTTGAATTCGGATAAAAACTTTCTTGGTCCACCTAACAACTTTTCTGCCTCCTACATGGCCCCTCATTCGTTTCAGTTTAGTTAAGGTCATAACTACGTATTTCATTACAGTATTTTCACTGAACCGTTATTTCTTGTTTTCGTATCCTTTGCAATACTTCATAACATACATCTTTGCAGTAGTCGCTGATCGACCGTCAGTTGGTGAGCGATTTTTGCACTAAAAGTTCACGACTCACTGTCGTAGGGAGAAAGTGATAGTACACCCAGGTCGTAAACTCTCGGTTTCGGAAGGTTATAACAGAACACTCTGTATAGTTTACTGTAAGCTTTCCACATCTTTTTCAGTTTGTGAATATTCATCCTCGTCTGTCGAGACACTCTTTTATATCTGTCATGAACATAGAACCGCATCATTTGGCTCAATGACCTCGTTGCCAGATTGCACTGTTTTCCTTTCAATATGCTCGTAACCCATTTTTTCAGTCTTAATAGTCTCGATTCTTGACCTACTATCAAACCAGCGCAATGCACTGCTTCCGTTAGTTGTTGAATTTTATATCACTTGGGATGAACAGGTTAATACCATATGCAAAACGAACGTAGTTCAAATATCATTCACTAAAATGAATTCATTCCTTATTTTGCCAGGTTTGGGGTATAATAATAAAAACTTTTAAACATCCGTCACAGTCATACTAAATTTCCTGGTTAGATTTTTATCCGTTTATTGGCTCGAGAGGCTACTGTCGAAAGAGTTTTCACCTGTATTGTACCACTGGTCGTTGTAACGTAACGAGGAGTGCTATAGCGTCCTGTTAGAGAGTAAAACATCGCCCGCTGGACAGAATTAAGAACGCTGCGTGCACAGCCTCGCTACCAGTGTGTTTTGACCGCTTGGTGGCTTCAGATCTAACTAGCCTCCACGACTGAATACTGCGACTGCCATGGGAACATTCCCAAGTGCCAATAAGCGATGTTCATGTAACTTGGTGGGTGTCTAGAGGTGTCAAAATAACACAATACACATATTTTGGTTTGTGTCTAGTTTCAATTTTAAGGGGTAAAACGCACCCTGAAAGGTAATTTGGCATATTAGGTTTGGAACGACTATCATCCAAACGACGGTACGCAAAAAAATGTATCTCATGTATAAGAAGACACGTAATTAACGTTCTTGAAAACTACATAATCGAATTTTATAACAATTTGAGATTTGGTAAAATACCGCACCACCAAAAATTAATTTTGGAAAATAAAACTTTATTGCAACAGAAATAAAAAGAAGCTTTCCGACTAAATACATCCACGTGTAATAAAGCTGATTTTTGAAATAGAGTTTTCGGAAAATGAGCTACACGCAATGTGCTATTATAGTAGTTTCAACATACCTAATTGAAATACCTAAGCATTCATAAGTACTCCAGTTATTTTTTGACTTATATTTGTTTTATGTTTTAAATTGTTATTTTACGTTTCACATTCAGTTTATTTGTTTCTAGTTTACCATTTAATATATGTGTATTCTGTCAGTTGAAGGTAATTCATTATTGTGATACAAAATCATTACAATAACCATAATCTGTAAATAAGAGCTTCAAACATAATGTTTTCTTACACTATGCCGATAAAATAAACTGCACCACTAACATACAGGACAGAGAACACAATATGAAAGAGAATTCAGCAGAATTTAAAATTGTCACGGGTGACGCTGTTAATACCCTGATTTGTCTCAGCCATATTATAGTAGACTACAATGGTAAGCCGTGACGAAGAGAATTAATTGAGTACTAGCGACTGTAGCTTCATTATATCGTTTCTCAATTGTAAACTGACTTCGTGCTCATTTAACAGAACCAGATCCGAAAATCTTGTCACAAGGTTCTTCCCACATCGAAAACCATATAGATCTGTCGACTGACCGTCCCAGTGCCGTCGAGCGCTTTGGGATCACCAGATGAACAAGTTCCTTATCCTCAGGTATGGTGCTCCATATGTTTCTTTCCACTGACAGCCCCAAGAATCTAACAATAATACAGGTTTTTCTCCCTCACTGTGAAAGAAAATATATTTAAAATGTCTTTTGACGTGGTCAGACTTTTGTTTACCAGGTTTAGGTTCTGTCACAACGACATTTGTGGCTTCAGAAAGAGATCCTCCAATTCTCGGTCCAAACTCACCTTAAGTTTCTTTTAAATCCATGAAAATGTAGGTGGCCAATGTGGAAAAAAAACCGTTTTGAACAACATATCGATGGGCAAGAAACTTATCCTTTCGTTCATTATTCAATTATTTTCTCATGCTCACCTCTTCCTTTGCACTCCCCTCCCAGAGATCTGAATGGGGGACTGGTCTCGAATTTGTGACTGTATTATGTGACCGTAAGATTTCCCGACGTAAACAACAAGCTGCCACCAGCCAGCATAACGACAAACAGTACCGATCACCTTGGTACACAGGGCGCGCGGCATATGCGACAAAGACAGCCTATCATCCGAGCTGCAACACCTGAGGGAAGTCTTCCACCAATATGGCTATAGTGAAACGCAGATCAACAGGGCACTTAAAGGAAGAAGGGAGCAGTGAGAACCCCAGAAGAAGATGATAAAGATGAAAAACACAAACGACTCTCGTTCCTTCCTTATGTGGGTCCGCTCTCAGCCAACATTGCACGTCCTCTGGGCAAATACGTTATCAAAACCACCGTTCTCCGACCACCACCGAAGACGAGGGAACTCCTAAGTTCTGCCAAAGATGCGCCGAACCCTAACACACCAGGAGTATACAGCATACCATGCGAATGCGGTAATCAATACATTGGGCAGACACAGCGCTGTATATCTAAACACTGCAAGGAACATATCAGATGTGTGCGACTAGGTCACACAGAAAAATCAGCCATAGCAGAACACAGCATAAATGAAGAACACACCTTCAACTTCGAAAACACGAAGGCACTGTGCCGAGCATCTGGCTTCTGGGAAAGCGTTATCAAAAGATCCATAGAAATAAGGATCCACGACAATCTAGTCAACAGAGATGTGGGATACCAACTCAGGGCAGCATCGAACCCTGCGACAGCGGCAATCCGTCGGGAGCACCCCCTTCAACGTCCTCCTCCGTGGAAGCAGACAAAATGCTTACACCGAGAACTGAACACGGACGCCGGGGACGACCGCTATCCCCACCACGGACGCCGGGGACGACCGCTATCCCCACCACCGCGCGCACGCCGCTGGTCCATAGCAGCTACACGAGGTATAGTGGAGGGTGGTGACCGCGTATATAAATAGCCCGCTCTCCGAGAATCTCGACACTTCGCCAGAAGATGGGTGGTATGACACTTCCCGCAACGTCGCGAGATATCAACGCCACCACCCGGCTGGAGACCCGAGACACCTTCATCAATGGTCTCGAATTGTTTGTCAACGGAGAGATCATCACGACACCTTTTCAATTACAGGCCACATTATGTGCCTTCGTCGCAGTGATTTCCATTGCCTTTTGTATCCTCATGCTGTTTATTGCTGCTGATTCCTCCGCATTTTAAGGGCAGTTTCCCACCCCAGTGCAAGAGAGAGCTTTGAATTTCTGCCCACTCCTTCACCCACTTTGCCAAGGCCGTTTGCTGAATGAATAAGAGTGACTTCTTATGGCAGAGGTCATCGGCTGCCGATGCTGGTGGTTTTTATTCAAAATTTAAAGAGTGGCAGGGTTCGAACTGGGATCGAGGATGTTCTGATTGCCAACCAAAGACGCTACTCCTAGACCATGCGTGTATAATGCAGTATATGTCCACAATTAGCTAGACCCATAACCTACATGACTGTCTTCTGTGGCCTTCGCCAAATAACTCTTTCCGCCGGCACAAGAGAGCTTCTGCCTGTCATATCAACCAGTCATATCACAGGAAATTTCATGCTATCATTAATAGAGATTTGCTCAGCCAGTAGCATGTAAGGATGTTGTTTCCAGACGTTGTGATGCCGTAACTCGTTACTTGGATGCCACAGTCTTTCTCTTCTCGTACTATAGGTTCTGTGCCAGATTTGCTGCATGTTACGCTTAACTTGATATCGTCTTAATATGTGTTACATCAACTCCTATTTAAGGTTCTTTTTCAAATATTGGAAATTCTCAAAGACAATAACATTAATGAGAAACCCATGAACTATGGCATAAATTTTCGTGGCAAATTGCTCACTTTTTATGGAATATTTTCAAGTAAAATTAAGTGTTTGCTAAGAATACATAAATCCTTTCTTGGTTTCATTTGTACATGTTACATTAACATCATACTTAATATATATATCTTTAAATTCGTTATATTTAATTAAATGCACTTCTTCGTAATTCTAACCTATCCTTATGTACAATTATCTACCTCTCCTTACGTGATACCATGCTGTCTTTATAAAATAAATATTTTTTGATTACATAAATTATAACACACCGAAGGCTGCTTCCATCTTTCAGTACTTTGTCATATTTCACACTTCACAGGAACACTATTTCTTCCGAGAGGAAGCAGCACCTACACATTTCCAGCAGAGGTTACGTTGCTATTGGCATCAGAAGCCACTGCCCCTTGATAATACTTTCTTATTTTTGTGACTGAGCTCTCTGTGTTCTCTATCTGCCTCTTCACAGGTAAATCATTCAAGGTTTTTACATATAACAGAAACTTATCAATTAGTGACAAGTAGTGGTATGATAATCTAGTAACAGAAATAGAGATTCATATTATTCAAATACTCCAATACTATCATTGGCGTGTTGTTAGCCATCATTCTATTCATTTTTCATTAAGACTAAGTATTGTACCCAACCCATTTTGGAAATCCACCAATGTTTGCGATCCATATGTACTTTTTGTGAGACTCACTTTGAGAGTTTACTTGGGTGAGAGTAGAGCTCCCCGCCGTGGAAAGAGTTTCACATTGTGCAATGCCACTGGGCCTGTACGCACGCCAACTCTTTAGCACAGTTCTGTGTCCTCATTTCTCAAAACATAAGAATTTGGTTCATACATACTATCAATTTACATTTATATGTTAAAATACTCCTTATTGCAATCGCTGTTGCACACTGTAGATGATGCTTTAATGTTTACTTCTTAGGATGTGCGTCTGTTGACTGAAAATGTCCTACCTCACGTCTGAAAGACTCCTTTCCCCTGCCAAAAACGTTCATTTGGTGTCCAACGTCTTCTGTTTAACTGTTTTCTACATGTTTTCTGTGCTTAATACACAACATTCTGGCTGCATCTGCTTCTCAGTCTCACCTCCCCATACAAACTGGAATGCGCATTTGAACCATAGGTTCTGCGCAGCGCATTTAATTTTCTAACAATTCTTTCAAAAACTTAGAGGGTGGATGATATTTAGATATACAAACAGGTATTATTCCCAACTTCTGCAATGTTGATTTCCAGAGTTTCAAGTGGAATTGTGTCTGTTATCTCTTGTAATATGTGTTAGTCTATCTACCCTGATTTCATAGTAATTTTTGATCGCCTGAAGCTGACCATGGAGGGAAGACCACAACTCTAAATACTGGTTCTGTTCCACTGGATAGCCAGCCGGAGTGGCCGAGTGGTTCTAGGCGCTACAGTCTGGAACCGCGCGACCGCTACGGTCGCAGGTTCGAATCCTGCCTCGGGTATGGATGTGTGTGATGTCCTTAGGTTAGTTAGGTTTAAGTAGTTCTAAGTGCTAGGGGACTTATGACCTCAGCACTTGAGTCCCATGGTGCTCAGAGCCATTTTTTTCCCCACTGGATGAACAGTCACAGATAGCACCAAATTAAGGTAACGAGTCACACTGTCGAAATACTGTGCAGGAACGATATTGACATTTGGCAGAATACTGAACTTCTCAATATGTCTACGTATGTGTGGGAAAGCCTGGATTTTTGATCTTAGTGGCTAACCATCTCCCTCAGGTTTTTTAAAAATGGTATCGGTTCATACGTTTAGAACAGTTATCTAGCACTACAAATACAGGTACAACTCACAGTCATGATTAAAAAGGGGATTGTACCTGTATTTGTAGTGCTAGATAACTGTTCTAAACGTATATATATATATATATATATATATATATATATATATATATATATATATATATATATATATATATATATATGTATGGGGTGGTCCATTGATCCTGACCGGGCCAAAAATCTCAAAGAAATTACAAAGAACGAAACTTGCATAGCTTGAAGGGGGAAACCAGATGGCGCTATGGTTGCCCCGCTAGATGGTGCTGCCATAGGTCAAACGGATATCACCTGCGTTTTTTTAAATAGGAAATCTCATTTTTTATTACATATTCGTGTAGTAACTATTACAGCGCCATCTATCACAAGGCGAAAAAAGTGGTCCAACTAAAACATTCAAATTTCTTTATGTACTACACGCATATGTAATAAAAATGGGGGTTCCTATTTAAAAAAACGCAGTTGATATCCGTTTGACCTATGGCAGCGCCATCTAGCGGCCTAACCATCTGGTTTCCCCCTTCAAGCTAGACGAGTTTCGTCAATCACCTAAAACTTGCACTGCACGGATGTTATGCCTGTTAACTTTTTCCTGTGGGGGAAAGATATCTACAAGGACATACCAACTTCCCAAGATGATATGCAACGATGTATTACTGTAGCCTGGTCAGAAATCTTCGCTGAAATGCTAGCACGTGTGCTGCAGGCCTTCCATACCAGACTGGAAGCATGTGTTGCCACAGACAGTGGTCATTTTCAACGCAACCTGTGATGGTCAGTTATCTTGTTAGTTGTGTCGTTACTGGTGAGAATCCACACAACTATTGTATGAAATTGTAACGGCCACTTACCTTGTTAACTGTTTCGTTACTGTTCAGAATCCACACAACTATAGTATGTACTTGTGTTGCTCTTTAGTATGCGCTTCCACAGATATTGTACACGTGTCAGAGTGAGCTATCTTATAAACGACTCACACTGGAATACTGCAAGCAACACGACTGAAATTCTAATTTACCCTAATTTTATTTGTTAATGTCAATAAATATTGTTCCATTTAAAAATGTGCTTTTTATCAGACAAAATCCTCATTCTAATTATTATTAGAATCTAACAATACAAGCCCATGACAGCCAATCCATTCTGTGAAAATCTGAAGTATAAAATCTGGAAGTCTTATTCCGGTAGCGCTCGTGCCCTTATTATGTGTCTCCCAATTGTTAGCTTGCAGCTGGACAAAAAGGATAATGCTCAGTGGTCTGTGTATACGTACATTTCCTACCTGCGAGATAATACTAAAACTTTCTAAAACCCTGTACTATGACCAGAAATTCTTTTTCTATCTCAGAGTAATTTTTATTCCCATTTGTTTAAGCTTCTGCAAGAAAAGCTGATTGTTTTTCTTTCTTATAGTGTAACCTGAAATAGTCTTGCACCAATTCCATATACAGGTACTTCTACGCTGAACTCTGTGGCAGATCAGGTGTGACAACATGATTCACCTGCCCAAGTTTTCCTAATTTCCTCAAATTCTTTATTGTGTTCTTTGGTCCATGTGCAAACAGCGTTATTATTAGTTAAGTCCAACAACAGTTTTGCATTCAATACTGTTTTTCGTAAATTTGCGATAAAATCAACACAGCAAAGCGACTCTTTATTGCTTCCTATTCTTCTGCTCATGAATGTTTCTAATGGCTTAAATATTCTCAGCATTCGTTCTTATTCCAGAAGCAGAAATAATATGCCGTAGGAATTTAATTTCCTTTTTTTAAACTCTTACGTTTTCACATTTACTCAAATACCACTAAGATGTCTTCCAATATCTGACTGCATTCACCTCAACATTCTTAATGCACCATCGACGCAGAAAGTTATTTTGTTCTGAAAATCCTTACCTCACACTGTGAGAAACACAAGAAAAGGCTGTCGATATTTTCAGGCTCAACGGTAACACCTTGAATTGGTATCCTTACCCCCTATAGATAAAGACTGTGTATTTCCTGCACACATTAGAAAATGGAACTTGCCAAAAACTGCCCCATTACTGTCGAAAGGTACAGTGTCTGCCGATGCAGTGCGGTGACTTTCACTAAGTACACTTACGTCTAAACCAAGGTCATGTGAAGCTAGTCATGCAGTGTTTTCCATGAGATCCGAAATTTCTTGCATTAAAGATCTTTTCTGACAATTTGTGATGTGATTCTGACAAAACTTTGTTATCCTCTTCTCTTCTATGAGAAGAGTAACATTCTTCCCCATTCCTTAACGTCACAGTTTTGTATGGTCACTTATAGTTAAAATGTCACTTATGTGCATAATTATAAAATATATTTACTATTTGTTAGCGTAAGGGTGCCCACTGTTTCACTGCACTGCGAAGTGGTTCTATGCCATGCTATGCTCCTGGGCTTTTAAGAAAAATCAGATCAGTTGGCCTACCGTATTTTACGATGTCTGCCCATGTGTTGTCAAGACTTGCATGGGCCCGTTCGGCACGTGGTGCCTTTAGATTTCTGTGGCTTCTTTCCAATGTGAAAAACGTCTTCGACCCACAATGAAGTACGAGTGTGCTTAACTACTGCTACATGCTGTATGCCAGCGAGTTGTACGCATCAATAGGGAATAGTCTTATAGGCGAAAGCTCGCTGTCTTCTCATTGTGAAATCAGTCTCTTACTTGGCATCCCGTATCAGCTTTCATTGTATCCTGTGGCATTGATGACAACATCGAGTGTCATTAACTTTCACTGAAATGTTACGTAATTTTGGAATAGAAAGAATTCACAGTTTTTCCGCGGCAACTTCACTGTAAGCAGTGTTATGTGTTATTCTATTGTGCTATTTATGCCTACTGTTAATTGTAACTGTACATCCAGTCAGATACACTGCTTCACACCTACTATCATAAATTTACTATTTTAGATATTTCTTCGTTTACAGTCTCTGAAAATCGTTCCCACCAGCGATGCCACATACAATACCTCCACTTGAAAAAGTAAAGTACCTCCATAGCTGGTTGTAACTGACTGGTAGTACATATGAGGGCTGGCGTTGGAGATGTACATCAGTCAGACCTCACAGTTTTTCGGTAGAACGCTGCCTTGTAAAGATCTCTCTCTCTCTCTCTCACTGCAAGCGATACCCATGGTAATGGCCTTGTTTAAAAAGGTGTGTTGTAACAGAGAGAACATTACTACACTCTGTAACTATTTTTGAGTAAACATTACACAGTTTTTGTTCCAAAGGATTCACTCTCTGCTTTACTTCTTAACACAGCTCTGTAAACAGCACCCGTGTAAGTTAGTACTACAGTATTGTGAATCAAGATGACGTCAAATGCAGTTTGAAATTAATACAGTTGCTCACCTATGTGACCACACTCACTTCAGCCCTTCATGTGAGTCTCTTTCGTAGTAAATCTCAAAGTATTAACCCACTCCAACGTCTGTGAACTTTCACGTTGACCATTGCCACCCAATTCTATTAATGAAATGTATGATAAAAAAGGGCTGCACTCATAACCAGCACGGATATTCACTTTGGCTGTTACAACGGACTCTTCCTGCCAGCAGAAGCAAAAGGGAGCTGCTGTCTCGATTGCTTCAGTTGCTCACACCGTAGGAATTATTGTGATATTTTTAAATGTAGAGCTTTGCTTAGCCCTTGGCAAGTGAGGACGCTGTTTCCAGGTGGGTGTGACGTCATAACTCGTCAGCTAGACCCCAACGTAGTTCTCTGCTCACACTGTAGAACTTGTCCCACATTGAGCTAAATTATGATTTACTCGTATAAACTTAACGTAAGTGTTACAAACTGCCAAGTGTCATTTGCTCTTTGAGCGCCTGACTTTATGCTTTGTGCTTTCCATTACAGTTTTTATAGTTCCCCTGCTAGAAGAAAAATATTAAATTACTGCCATTTTGTTCAGGAATTATTAATATATTTAAATATGCCCATATACGTGCTTACTATATTATGCTATTCTTTGATTGTGTTTTCATATTGTCGTTTATTAACAGTTCTTTTACTGAGTACTATAGCTTATTATGGATTTGTAAATATTTATTCAGAAACTTCAAATTGTTTTGCATTAATGGTTTGGCTATGACAACCACGCTCTCCATGGACAGGGTAAGCTGGTAAAGCCGCCAGTATAACACCTCCGCCCCCCCCCCCCCAAAAAAAAAGAAAAACGGATTGTTTTATTTGTCTCAAAGCCAGGGCTGCTTCCAACAAACCTGTTTTAACTGTAAACGCTACAAAAGTTTGTTGGCATCAGGCTTAACACAAGTATGTAAGAACTAATTAAGTCCTCCACTGGACCAAAAAGAACTTATAAGACGTGCGTTAATGCTCTGTATTTACCATAAGCAACGGTCGTGTCACCAAGTCTTGACGTGCACACTATCCGATAACTAGCTGTAGCTTTGCGATTTTTTTAGAGTCGTAAACTGTCCGCACACAATAACCGCAACATCTGAAAAACTCTCATAAGACGCGGAAATGGACAGAACGTGCACAATAATAGAAATATGAAAGCAGACAACATGAGGTTATTCATGAAGCATGATTAGTAGAGCTTAGCCATAAATGCAAAAAGGAATCTTTCAGAACTTTGAATAGATATTTATACGTCCGTAACAAATGGTAATGTTAAATAAACAACCATTAACATTTAACGCCATAGAACAGGCAGTAATATATACCGATATCAAAACACTATCAGAATAGCGCATAACGTAGTGTGCACACGTACGATACGTGTATATGTACAAACACTCCCTAAACCCAATGGTAGGAATTAAATTTTTTTAGATACAGGGCTATTTAAAAGAGAGAATAGATTTCAAACATTTATTACTTCCAAACACAATTCCAATGTTCCTGCAAAGACAAAAGTTCAAATTTGAGTACCATTCGTTACACGACAAATATTAAAACGGTGGCTCATTTCCTGCCACAAACGAAGCACCTGACAACTCGTTATCGAATTCACAGCTTCCACATTGCGTTGTCGCAGACTTTCAAGAGTATCATGCGTAGGGGGGGGGGATAGAATAGCGATCTTTTACGTAGCCCCGCGGATAGACGTCATGAAGTGTGAGGTCTGGAGACCTGGAAGACCACCGGCGATGACGTTCATCTTCCGCTCCTCCTCTTCCAATCCCACGTCTTGGAATGGTGGCATTCAGGTGACGTCGGACGTGGTTAGAGAATTTCTCTAAGCACCAGTAGTGTTTTTATGGAGCCATTGTATCACCTAAACGGAAGAGAAACCCCACATGTACAAAAGGCGCCGACTTCCTCAAAATTTTAAATTACCAGCACTGCTGAGTATCAATTTTATTTGAAAATTTCCCATGGAGAGTTCAATTTAAGATTTTGACAGCCACATGAGGAGTCGTGTTCCACATGCGAGGAGCTCGGTGTAAAAATCGAGAATCCATCTCTGACTGATACTGCTAAAAGGGCAGCAACAACTGAGTTAGCAGTGCATAAGGGGCATTCTGATAAAGCCCTTGGGAAATTACATGTAGTTAAAGAGACAACAAACAGATTTTACCTTTTAAGGCCTCCCGTTTGATTTTATCAGAACCTGCAGTTCCAAATGGCTCTAAGCACTATGGGACTTAACATCTGAGGTCATCTGTCCCCTAGACTTAGAACTATGTAAACCTAACTAACCTAAGGACAGCACACAAATCGTTCAAATGGCTCTGAGCACTATGGGACTTAACTTCTGAGGTCATCAGTTCCTAGAACTTAGAACTACTTAAACCTAATTAACCTAAGGGATCACACACATCCATGCCCGAGGCAGGATTCGAACCTGCGACGCAGCAGCAGCAGCGCAGTTCCAGACTGAAGCACCTAGAACCGCTGGGCCACACCTGCAGTTCCCTCAGATATCAATACAAGATGTGATGTACTTGCGTAAGCTTCGAGTAAACCTTTCATGTGCATTACTTACTGTCGTGGAGGAAAAGCACAAAAAGTATTTTAATATGGGTTCTCCAACAAATGTTCCAGTTACTAATTCAATTGGTACTAGTCCTGTAACTAAATGTGGTAATTCATTTAAAATTAGTTCTAAATCTGCAACTACTATTGCCCACTTGGTATATTTTTCTGTGCAATAGGTACGAAAGAATCTGCCTGACTCTTTCATAACCCTCCCTGCAGGATTTGATTCTGGATGGTATTTTGATATTTTGATATGTTTAATTTCTTCCCAAATAAGAAACTGTGAAGTCTGCTCTTTTCGTTTTCATTATATATATGAAAACGTTGGATCACTTCTTAAACATCTTCACTTGTTCTCTGATTCTTGTAAAAACCCAGTTATGGTCAAATTTTGTTTAATGCTTGTGGTACAGGGAAGATTCACTTTCTTCAGCCATTACTTTCCAATAAGAGGCCACTTACCTTCCATATTACAGAGATGTCAGCATGCTGAAAAGAATAATTATAAAGGACAATAAGATATATTTGCTAATTAAAATAGAGTCCAGCAAAAAGACGAATTTTGAAGTGAAAACACAAAAGAAAAGAAGAGACGCTAAATTTTAAGAATCAGTGGTCCAAGTCCTGCCAAAATAATGCTATTTCCGTCGAAACTCAAGGAAGGGCTACACAAAGAAAAAACAAACAGCGGTCTCATGTAACACAATTCACGCAATTCTGCTATTGGCGATAGTCTTGGTGTTGTTAAAGTTAGACCATTAACTGATGGAGCAGAAGGGCACACATTCCAACTGGCTGAATCATCTCTAATTAAACCAAGCTCAGTAAGTCAGGCTTGTCAAGACCACGTGCCGATAAATGATGAGAAAATGCATAAGGAAAGGCGCGTTATGCCGTTTCTACCAAAAGAAGAAATCATCTACAAGTTCTGCTCTGACATGCACAATTGGCTAACGTGTGGGGAAGAATAAACCACATGTAGAGTATATTGCTAAAGAGAATGGAAAAATAAGAACGGTTTGTTTGATTTTTATATCTATTAGGAACAGTGTATGAGTTAAGTAACGATTGATATTTATTACGAAATATTGAGTAAGCTCACTTGTCCACTACATAAATTTTATGGTAATGTCAAGAAAATGTTTGAAGGTCTCATTGGTATTCTTCCCGTTACATTCATTTTAACGAAAAATGAGATAGCTGCACGGAATTTCAGCATAACTTTAAGACCTAGAAGGTTTATTTTGTATCTCCTGAAAAGTTTACCTTGTGGGACATGTGGGATTTCTCGATATTCCAATTCAGTTGTTGCGGCAGCAGCTTGTCAGCGGAAAACGGTTCGGGTGTGAAGTTTACCGATCTGACTGAAGTGTCAACTGTCAAGCTGCGAGCATTCCAGGGAAACTGCGATGCGTCAGGAGCAAACTAGTTCTCAACGCGTCACATCACTGCCGGCAGCAAAGCCCCTTGCGGGCTGTGTCGCATATTACGGTGTAGTGGCATGCTAGGAACACGACGTCATGTCCATCCTCGCGCCGACATAAAGAGTTGTGAAATTATTCTACATTTCAAAGAACTCACTTAAGGCACCTAGCGTGCTACAGCGTGGGACAGCGGACTGAATCCAATTTTCTTTTCTAGGTGTAAGAGGCTTCAACCAAGCGACTCAGTGCGTACCAGGAACGAGCTTCATGCTGAGCTGCAACAGATGCATCTGCAGACGGTCCGGCAGGAGCGCAATTTGCACCAAATTCAACTGCCTCGAGAGAGCGCAGGAAGGTAAGTGTAAGCAAAAGCCTGCCCGTCCAGGTTAAAATAGCAATGATTTCCTGCAAACATACAGACAAAATTCACCCATCAAGATATTCCTATGTCTAAATCTATCACACATACTCCGAAGGCACCTGGCGGAGTGTAATTGATACTAGTATCAGCGCATCTCTATCCTATGCTATTAAGGTACTGACCGGTGAAAACGTGACGTCCTACATGCATTAGTACACACCCTCCCCATAAGATTTAGTGCTAGGGCATCCACCGATAAGAGGCATGGTAATTCATTTAGAGTTATCCACTTCAGGTGTATTAATTATTTATTCAAACCCGAGAGGTTTCGACATTTTAAAATCCCATTTTCAGGTGAACGGTATCATTGTATCTGGTAACACATAAAATGCGGTTGGGAAAGTCCGGGTAAGAGTTCCAATCGCTGCATGTTGGCCGAAACAGCCCAACGACAGGCAACAGAATAACTTCATACACATAAAGACGGAATTTTAAAATCGCGAAACCAGTCGTGGTTTGTATAAATAATTAATACAAATGAAGCAGATCTCTCTAAATTAATTATCAACTCCTCCTTTCTTGCAAATATACCCACTATGGAGTGAAACAATCGTGAGAAACGGTTTGTGCAAAGAAGCACTCTCCGGGAACAAACACTCAAACTTTCAATAACCTACCAACCTTCACGAATACTACAACCCATTTTCAAAAATGGAAATCATAAGAAAACACCCAACAAACAAGTATACACAAAAATTTAAAAAAATCTCAGTGAAACTCTTCACAAGAAGTAGCGCACGATATTCTAGTCTCCTCTAACAACCACGCGTCACGAATAAATTATCCGAATAGGGCGGAAATCGGTTAATGTGATATATATGTACAGACAAACAAATATTTACAATTTCAGAAAGATCTGATGTTTTGTTCCAGAGAAAGAGCTTTACAAAATGAGCAAGTCAATAACGCGTTGATCAGACCGTCGCCCTTGTGCAAGCAGTTATGAGGCTTGGCGTTGATACAGCTGTTGGATTTACTGCTGACGGTTATCTTGTCGAATTCTGTCTAATTGGCGAATTAGGCCGTCAAGATACCAAGTTGATTGTAGGGCCCTGCCAACAAACGCTCACAAAAACCTCAATTCGGGAGGGATGCGGTGATCTTGTTGGCCAAGGTGGGGTTTGGAAATCACGAAGACGAGCAGCAAAAACTCTCGCCGCTTGTGGGTGGGCAGTATATTGCTGAAATGTAAGCCCAGGATGGCTTGCCACGAAGGGCGACCCTCAGGTTCGTATCCCATCGCTGTCCAGGGCCTCTCCAGACACGTCTTCGCCGCTCACTGGGGTTCAGTTCGAAGCTGGCATCATCACTGAAGACCACTCTACTCCACTCAATGAGATTCCAGGCCGAGGACGTGTCTGCAGACGCTCAGGAGAGCAGTGCGAGGCCAACGTGACTGCCGTCCTCGACAGGGCCCGACAACCAGTTTGAGCTGCCGTTTCTTTTCATAGCAGGAACATTTTGGTTGTCATCCACGGCACCATTACAGCAAAGCACAGTACCGACGATATTCTACTCTGCGTTTTATTTTCCTTCATGAAAAGCCATCACTTGCTTACATTTCAGTAAGGTAACGCTCGCCCGCTCGTGGTGAGAGTTTCTGCTGCTTGTCTCCGTGCTTGGCAAACCATACCTCGGTCAGCAAGGTGGCCGGATCTCTCTCCAGTTGGGACATTTGGTGCATTATGGCACGTCCTTCCAACCATCTCGAGATTTTGACGATGTAACCCAGGAACTGGGTAGAATTTGACACGACATCCCTCAGGAGGACCCTCCGACTACTCTTTTAATGTCAAGCCGAATAACTGTTTGCATAAGGTCTAGAGGTGGACCAAAGAGTTATTGACTTACTCAATCTGTGAAGTTCTTTCTCTTGAATAAATTACCCAATGTTTCTGGAATTGTAATCATTTGTTTGTTTCTACATCTATCAGTTTCTCTCGCGTTCAGACAATTCCTTCAGGATATGACTTTTTCTTTGCCTTCGGCTGTATGTTTGATATTTCGACACAAAACTGTAATATCGTGCTTTACATGCACATAAAAAGTGCTGAAAACAAAACTCATTGGGTGATCAAAAAGTCAGCATAAATCTGAAAACTGAATAAATCACGGAATAATGTAGATCGAGAGGTACAAATTGACACACATGCTTGCAATGACATGGAGTTTTATTAGAACAAAAAAAAAAAAAAAAAATACAAAAGTTCAAAAAATGTCCAACAGATGTCGCTTCATCTGTTCAGAATAGTAATAATTAGCATAACAAAGTAAGACAAAGCAAAGATGATGTTCTTTACAAGAAATGCTCAATATTCCACCATCATTACTCAACAATAGCTGCAGACGAGGAATAATGTTGTGAACAGCACTGTAAAGCATGCCCGGAGTTATGGTGAGGCATTGGCGTCGGATGTTGTATTTCAGCATCCCTAGGTCGATCACGATACACTTGCGCCTTCAGGTAACCCCAAAGCCAATAATCGCACGGACTGAGGTCTGGGAACCTGGGAGGCCAAGCATGACGAGAGTGGCGGCTGAGCACACGATCATCATCAAACGACGCGCGCAAGATATCTTTGACGCGTCTAGCAATACGGGGTGGAGCGCCATCCTGCATAAATATCGTACGTTCCAGCAGGTGTTTATCAGCCAGGCTGGGGATGATGCGATTCTATAAAATATCGGCGTACCTCTCACCCGTTACGGTAGCAGTTTCGCTGTCCAGCGCCATCTGTCAGACATTTTGTGAACTTTGCTTTTTTTTTTGTTCTAATAAAACCCCATGTCATTCCAAGCATGCGTGTCAAATTTTACCTATCTTCATTATTTCGTGGTTTATTAAGTTTTCAAATTTATACTCACTTTTTGATCACCCGGTATATTCGGTTTCAAAGGACTATCTTCAATGCATCAATGCAATCAACGCCATACCTGAAACTTCCTGGCATGTTAAGACTGTGTGCCGGACCAAGACTCGAACTCTGGACCTTTGCCTTTCGCGGGCAAGTGCTCTGTCAGGAGAGAAGTAGAGCACTTTCTCACGAAAGGCAAAGGTCCAGAGTTCTATTCTCGGCGCGGCACACAGGTTTAATCTGCCAGGAAGTTTCATATCATCGCTTACTCCGCTGCAGAGTGAAAAGCTCATTCTAGAAACATCCCCCAGGCTCCGCAATATCCTTTCTTTCAGGAGTGCTAGTACCGCAAGGTTCGCAGGAGAGCTTCTTTAAAGTTTGGAAGGTAGGAGACGAGATACTAGCAGAAGTAAAGCTGTGAGGAGGGGGCGTGAGTCGTGCTTGGGTAACTCAGTTGGCAGAGCACTTGTCCGCGGAAGGCAAAGGTCCAGAGTTCGAGTGTCGGTTCGGCACACAGTTTTAATCCGTCAGGAAGTTTCATAACAGCGCACACTCTGCTGCAGATTGAAAATCTCGCTCTGAACGCCATACCTGTTGTCCTGTTCACTCAGAAAGTACTGTGTTTATTAGACAATGGAGCAGAAATGAATAGAACACCTTCTGAAAGTCAAGGAAGCCAGCACCGAGATACCTTCCACTACCAATTCCCTTCTGGATCTTGTGAACGAACAGAACTTGCTGAGTTCCAAGCGACACCCTATGGCCTCATTCAGGATTGTCGTAAGTATACTCCTACCTCCTAGTCAATATATCATTATCTCATCACGACTACGTTATCGTTTCCCAACTGATTCGACTATGGGATTTCGTTCAAACACTGTGAAAAATAACTATTATCAGTCTTGTGCGCTGATGAACTACAAGCTGGCAACCTATTAGATAGGTCTCCACCAATTTACGATGACTGTTTTTTCTCCATCTCCAGTCGGTCGCGAAATTAATACCACAATTAAAATCCAATGAAACTTAGCGTATACGTGTCTCTAGTATTTTCGTCTGTCGCGTCTCATCGTACTTTTCTGTTCTGAGCATACAGCGGGCACGTAAATATGCCTAGCATGTAGCATCTCCCGCTATGATGGAAGACCTGATAAGGGATTTTGCCTGCTTTCATGCACTCCACACAAAGTAACTGTCGCGTGTTTCCTTTCCAGTTCTCGGCATACTGCAGGGCAAGGAAGCCGATCCAGGTGGATTTTCGAGGGGAAGTGTTTGATCACCTACCTTACATCCCGGACTTGGCTCCCTCTGATTTCATCTCTTACCTCACATGAACCCCTGGATATGAGGACTACAGTATGGCACAACAACAAGTTGCGGACCAGTGCAGAGAATTGGCGTTAATCACAGGCGAGGGTATTGGACAGTTACTACCATGCCACGACAAATGTCCAAGTCGAAGTGGCGACTGTGCAGAGAAGTAGTTGGAAGGTGTAGCTAAATGTTGCAAACAAAACAGTTATAATTTACGCTGTGGTTTCCTTTTCGCGACCGATCAGGGCATGGAAAAAAAGCTCTTTTATCACAACTTAATTTATCTTTTGTATATTATAAGGTCTCGGTTTAACATTTAATTTCATTCATTTATGTAGATTCTTTGTTCCGTTGTATGTTACGCTAAATGACGTGTTTGAAACAGTACCCCCGGCACATAATTCGTGCAGTGAGAAATAAAATTCTCTGATACATAACACAAAAAGATTCGTTTGTAATTATTTTATGTATTAACTTTATTGAATCGTTTTGCAACGCCACATATCAACCGAAAACCACGCATTCAACTATACGGTCTGTACAAAAAGTCGAGGAGTTCTTCATTACATTTTTTAATTATTTTGTTCGTATGAGAGTGTAATTGAAGGTGAGTTTCACCACCTATAACCCCAATTTCCATTTCCCATTACAACTCAACTGATGCCGAGTTTTCGAATATGTATCATTTTTCACTTCTTGTGTTTTGCTTTTTCAGTGTGTGCACCTGGGAGTTCGAAATCATTTGACTGTAACATTTGCATCTGCAATTCTCAAGAGAAATGGGTGTGTACTAAAAAGCAATGCCGGTCAGAACAAGGCGGTGCGTACCATTATCCCCGTACGATTTTTTCAAATTAATCTATAAATTTAGCTTTTCGTTAATCTCTAAAATTTTATTTCTGCTAACAACTTGGCAGTTTCATTTCAGTAACTTGTTTATAACACGTGGTAACAGAAATTAGTGGTAATGTGTACTATAAAGTTGTAGTTGGTCTAATTTTGTGTATTTCATTTTCTCTCTCTAAGTCTATAGCTCTCTACAAGCCGAAGCACGTAATTGGGTTTATGCGAACACTTTATTGCATATTTGCCTAGTCACGTGCTGGGTTTGTCTCCAAAGAATCTTCAGGTTCCTTTCTTAATGTGATTCCAATGGTAAAACGTGTTTTCGAAAACATTTTGGGGAAACAGCGATCAATTTCACAGCTGTACTGAGAAAAAGGTCTAGTTTGCAGAAATCATATTTCTGTGCGTTAGTTAACTTGCAAGCAGTACTTCAGTGCGACCAGATATCCATAATTAATTACATCGAAACATCTTTGACAACTGTCGATGCTGCACGTTGGTAAGTAACCAGCAGCTTCGCGTAGTACAGACGGTCTTGTATACTTCACTACAACAGTGACGTTATTGGCTTCTTATTTTACGTTAATTTTCGTTTAAACATATTATATTTTACAGCGTAAACTTAAAATAGCCAACTTAAGCCGATATTATAGTTAGATACCATAAGCAAGCTGGTAACCCAAATTTAGTAGAAGCGTTATACACGCTGATAAGTAATCAGTGACGCCTTGTTCATACCCGTAGAGGGCAAAGTAACTGATCAGCCTTTTATAGTACGCTGCTTTATGTTTTAAAAATATTAGTGGTTAATCTTGCAGCCAATACTAAAAACAGATAACATTTTTAATTTATCAGCTAAAGCTTTTCGTCATGCTAGGCGCTTAGTCCGGAACCGCGCGACTGCTGCTGTCGCAGGTTCGAATCCTGCCTCGGGCGTGGGTGTGTGTGATGTCTTAAGGTTAGTTAGGTTTAAGTGTGTTCAGAGCCATTTGAACAATTTTTTTCGTCATGTATTCCATAAGCATTTATTCTACTTGTTGGAGACGACAATGGTAAGGGGGGGGGGGGGGCAGATTGCGCTATTCAAACAAACCGCATCACGTTTTCTCCAGCAGTTGACAGCATCGGAAGACTTCTGCTGATCCTGCCCCATGGATCCGTTTCCACACACAAATTTTTGGTAGAACTTCATTTTATTTTTATTATATTGTTCATATTTAATGCGTATCCTCCTCTATGTGAATAGTACTCTATATTTCAGAGTACAGTCTGAAGATTGTCCGCCTTTGAACTGAAACTGGCCACCAATAAATGTTATTTGTTCGAACTAGACTGGTTATCTAAGTACAAAAATCAGTTTTGCTTCTGTTATATGAGGGCCGAGCTAGCCGAGACAAAGAATTCACATAGTTCGTATATTTGTGACACGAAGGAAAACTTCAGATTATTTTCGAGTACAAAATACACATATCAAAGAAGTTTAGCATCACCCTGGTTCCCAGAACCGCTGAAGATAGACCTTGACTGTGGATATTGTATCACAGACACAGTCCCTTTGACTTCGCAGAGATGGCACGATATCCGCCCAAAGATGTAAACAACCGTGCCTGAGCTGCGCATATTAGACGGACGGGGTCTGACAACCGATCAGTTCCAGTCACCCCACGAGGAAGGAGGTAGACGACTCGTGTTGCCTGTAGTTCCACCATGCCTAAACGGTCAATACCGCAGTTCGATCATTTCCGCAATGATAGTTTGTACCAGGAAGGGCTGTCAACAAGGGAAGTGTCCGGACGTCTCGAAGTGAACCAAAGCGATGTTGTTCGGATGTAAAGAAGATACGCTAAGGCCGGTCAAGGGCTACTACCACAGTGGATGACCGCTACCTACGGATTATGGCTCGGAGGAGCCCAGACAGCAAAGCCATCATGTTGAATAATGCTTTTCGTGCAGCCACATGACGTCGTGTTAGGATTAGAACTGTGCGCAATAGGTTGCCTGATGCGCAGCTTCACTCTCGACGTCCATGGCGAAGTCCATCTTTGCAACCACAACACCATGCAGCCTGTTACAGATGGGCACAACAACATGCCGAATGGACCACTCAGGATTGGCGTTACATGAGTGGTTGCGCGGACAACCAAAAGAATTTTTTTCTAAAGGAATTTATGCACTTTGTAAGCGGTGGAGGACTTGCATTGAGCGTGGGTGAGATTATGTTGAAAAGTGATAGAGCTTAGTACCACTTCCGCACAATAAATAATATTTAAAAAAATATTTAAAATTTTCCTTTGACTCACCCTCGTAGCAGTGTCAAATGACAAACTTGTCGTGCTCGCTTGGATTCTGGGTCGCAGTCACGCTTTATATCGGAAGCAAACGCACAACGCCGCAGACTTCAAACATGGAACAGCAGAGTACCGATTCAAGAAATAGGTGCAGCCCTCTCAGAAACAAAACACGGCGTCTCTGTTCAAGTCAGCTTCTGTGTAAACAGGTTCGTAGTATGTACTAAATATTTAGTTTTGTCGAAGACAACAATTGGTCCCAGTGGATGGGACTTGCAGAGTGTACAACTCGCTGAACCAGAGTTCTGGTCACCTGGCATGATCGACGTGTTGCTGGGAGCAGACGTTTGCCCACACATTCAGAAGGCAAGGACTATCTCCGTAGGAACTGGTCATCGTGTGCTACAAGAGCAGAACTAAGTTGGATTATGTCAGTGCAGTATCAAATGGTAGAGCATAACATTTCGTCAAGGCTGCCGATCGTCTCGTGCTTTGTAATAACCCACACTGACGTTCAAACATTCACGAAGACATTCTCGGAGAGAGAATAATGAAATCGTGTTGTAATGACGAAAGAAGGAGACCAATGCGAAAGAGACTTTGTGGAACACACAACTAAAGAATCCACGGGTAGATTCGTTGTGCGTCTCCCGTTTTACGAAGAGCCGAGTCAATTAGGTAATTCTTCCCACACTACAGGCCGAGCGGTTCTAGGCGCTTCAGTCCGGAACCGCGCTGCTGCTACGGTCGCAGGTTCGAATCCTGCCTGGGCATGGATGTGTGTGATTTCTTTAGTTTGGTATAAGTAGTTCTAAGTCTAGGGGACTGATGACCTCAGATGTTAAGTCCCATATTGCTTAGAGCCATTTGAGCCCACACTACAGTAAAACGCTTCCCTCAGATTGAACAGATACTAGCGACACAACCAAAGCTGAAGGAAAGCAACACAGAGCTTATTAATGGAGTATGAAGACTTAGGACATTTGGAGCCAATAGTCACGTAACCTCGATTTCATATTACATGCCACATCGTGCTGCCGTGAAGGAAGACATCTCGACACAAGAGTAATGTTTGACTGTTCCGCCAAAACGAACACGAATTTGTCTTTAAACAGTCTGCTAATGGTAGTTCCGACCATTCTAAAGGTTTTGTGACCTATAATATTACGCTTCCCGCATGTATCGCATTGCCTTCTCAGCAGACATACAGATGTATCGACAGGGTCTGGTAGGGGCTGGCCGATGGGTCCGAGCGGTTCTAGGCGCTTCAATCTGGAACCGCACGACCGCTACGGTCGCAAGTTCGAATCCTGCCTCTGGCATGGATGTGTGTGATGTCCTTAGGTTAGTTAGCTTTAAGTAGTTCTAAGATCTAGGGGACTGATGACCTCAGATGTTAAGTCCCGTAGTGCTCAGAGCCATTTGAACCATCTGGTAGGGGATGAAGATCGCGCTTACCAACGAATTTTGTGGAGGAATGATAGGTCTTCCACCAGTGCAGAAATATCAGTTGAAGATATTCACGTATGGAGTGGCTTGTGCACCATTTCTTGCAGTACAATGTCTGTCTCATATTTCTCGTCAAGAGGGTGAGCGGTGCGTGGCAGCAAACATTCTTGCTAATGATTTATGTCCAGCAAGATCTCACGAAGCTACCGAAGAAAGGTGCGTTCTCATTACGGAAATGCTGCAACAACAGCGTGGAATAAGTCGAACATATCCCTTCAGAGTAGCGAGAAACACAACTGCCTTTACGACTTGATAACGACGAAGATCTTAAAACTTCAGGTTTACTCTGGCATCAAGGTGCTGATCAGTTCCAAATTGTGAACAATGTTGTGGTGTCACCGCCAGACACCACACTTGCTAGGTGGTAGCCTTTAAATCGGCCGCGGTCCGTTAGTATACGTCGGACCCGCGTGTCGCCCCTATCAGTGATTGCAGACCGAGCGCCGACACACGGCAGGTCTAGAGAGACTTCCTAGCACTCGCCCCAGTTAGACAGCTGACTTTGCTAGCGATGGTTCACTGACAAATTACGCTCTCATTTGCCGAGACGATAGTTAGCATAGCCTTCAGCTACGTCATTTGCTACGATCTAGCAAGGCGCCATTAGTAGTTACTATTGATGCTGTAAAACATGTACCGTCAAGAGCGATGTTCACCAATTATGGATTAAAGTTAAGTATTCCGGCAGCTACGTACGTTCTTTGCTACTATAACTTTCTAGTCCTGTTCCAGACCTCACGCCAGCCTGCGTGAGCTTAAACGCGTGCCTTTCGGCTTCCTCCTAGTGGATTGGCTGTCTTGCCAGTCCACAACAAATGTCAAACCAGCAAGTACTGTCTACAGCTTCACATAACGCGCTGTACTGTCTATCACGCCATCAAATTTTGATCCATTGAGATTAATTAGTCCGGTTGTGATCACATTCAAGATATTTTCGCAACGTCTGTGGCAGCATAAGTTAACGTGGGACGAGCCCTTGCCTCCAGAGTTGCACTGTTTGTGGCAGACACTATACAGCGAAATTCATATGACAGACAACATTCGCTGAGCGAGGTGGCGCAGTGGTTAGCACTCTGGACTCGCATTCGGGAGGACGACGTTCAGACCCGCGTCATCCTGATTTTCCATGCTGCTCCTAAGTCGCTTCAGGCAAATGCCGGGGAGATTCCTTTGAAAGGGCACGGCCGACTTCCTTCACTCATCCGATGGGAGTGATGGCCTTGCTATTTGGTGCCCTCCCTGAAATCTAACTACAGACAACATTCGTGTTGACCATAGATTCATTGCAGGAGGGACACCTATCAGCATAGTGCATGGATTCTGTGATGCTTCGGAGAAGTATGACTGGTGTATCTATGTGCCATCAACTAATCAGTATGGAGTCACGTGTGTCAAACTATTCAGCTCCGAAACGCGACTTGCTCCACAGAAAGGGCTGTCGTTAGGAACTCAGTGGGGCTCTCTTGCTTTCACGCCTAGTGCAGTACGTTGTTAGCGCTCTGGGTTTAAACATCGAACGAACTTACCTGTGGACTGATTCATCGATTGTGCTGAAATGGCTCGCGGCTCCACCCACACGTGGAACACCTTCGCGTGGACGGTGTTTCCGAGGGACAGGACACCACAGCAGCTGCGTTATGGAGCCATGTATCTACAATGGAAAAACCAGCTGACCTGACTTCGTGAGGAGTGTCTCCTGCAGACATGCAAGAAAACCGCCTGTGGTGGGAAGGACCATCCTGGCTTAAAGAGGACGTCACTTCATGGTCTGTATTAGATGCCTCTAGCGGGTATGTGTGTAAGGAGTTGTAAGAAGAAAGAGCCAAAGTCCTCTGTCACATCAGCAGAGTAATCCAAGATGATCTCATCTGTTGATTCTCGATGTTGTCACGACTACAGTGGATAATGTCACACAAAATCAGATTTATCAATAACTGCAAAACTGCAAGGGAAACAAGAGTAACTGCTGACTTGTCTCGCAGTAAACTGCAGAATGCCTTGCTACGGGGTGTCATAATGGCACAAGGAGTCACATATGCAACAGAAATCTACCAATTTTAGGCTAGCAAGCTACATCAAACTGAAATAATTTCATCCTATCCTTGGTGACATGAGTGGCAGGCTGCGAAATGCTGATCTGTCATATGATGAGAAGCATCAAGTGATACTGCCACCTGGTCAACATCTCACAAGGGTAATAGTGGAAAGTGAACATCATCATCTTCCCCACGTTGGATGTCAACTGTTGCTTACATCTCTCAGGAAGCAATACTGGATACTGACGGACGAGATGCAATCGGGCTGTTCTGAATCAGTGCATGAATTAACGAGATTTTCTCTCTGCAGCGGAGTGTGCGCTGATATGAAACTTCCTGGCAGATTAGAACTGTGTGCCGGACCGAGACTCGAACTCGGGACCTTTGCCTTTTGCGGGCAAGTGCTCTACCATCTGAGCTACCCAATCACGACTCACGCCGCCTCCTCACAGCTTTGCTTCTGCCAGTACCTCGTCTCCTACCTTACAAACTTTACAGAACCTCTCCTGCGAAGGTAGGAGTTGAGGTACTGGCAGAAGTAAAGCTGTGTGGACGCGCCGTGAGTCGTGCTTGGGTAGCTCAGATGGTAGAGCACTTGCCCGCAAAAGGCAAAGGTCCCGAGTTCGAGTCTCGGTCCGGCACACCGTTTTAATCTGCCAAGAAGTTTCAGTGCTTGACTTGTTAGCGATTAAAATCAAAGCCTGCGCATCAGCTTGTGGGAGACTTACCATGCCCTCGTATAGGAGCTGTGGGGCCTTTCTCCAGCTGTCGAGTTCATTACACAGGACGATTCTATGAGAAAACCGGATCATGGCTATCGGAATTAAAGGAAAAGTGCTGTGTTACCCTGTTTGTGTGCCTGGCAACACGAGCAATGCATTTGGTGGTAGCTGGCCACATCACTACTGACTGATTCCTGTCGGCCCTTAGAAGATATGTGTCATGACGGGGTAGATGCCAAAACTTGGTCAGCGACAATGGTATAAACTTTGTCGGATCTAGACGGGAACTCCGTGAGTTACAAGCTGCTGTGAGCAGCCGTTATCAGCAGACACAGGTGAAAAGCTTGGTGCATGAAGAACGCATCGATTGGCCCTTCATTCCTCCAGCGTCACTACACTTTGGTTGTATATGGGAAGCAGGAGTAAAGTCCTTCTAGTACCACTTTCGGCAAACGATGGGAAGCTTGTGTTCAACGTTTGAAGAGCTGGCAACCCTGACTTGTCAAACACAGGTTTGTTTTAACTCTTGTACTCTCTCATCGCTGTCTTGCAATCCTGCTGATCCTCAAGTCGTTACCCCAGGTCATTTGCTGATTGGAACTGCTGTCTCAAGTATTGCTCAGCCAGATCAAGGTACAGCCAAACTGAACTTGCTCACAAGGTGGGAACTACTACAGCAGAGATCTTTTGGCGACGCTGGCCGTCTGGCTACCTACATCATCTGCAGCAGCGGGCTACGTGCATGGCCCACAGTCAGAATGTGCAGCCTGGCACATTGGTCATTGTAAGGGAAGATAACGTGCCACCCTTACGCTCGACGATGCCCATCATTGAAGGAGCACACCCTCGGCGCGAGGTTATGGTGTCTGTGGCCACTATTCGTACATGGGTCTATCTGATTTCTTGTAGGAGGTATTCTCCATTACTAACGACCATTTTATATAGGGCTGATGGAGCATAGTATAACTTCTGAACCGTGATCAGATGTGAACAATAGGCGCTATACATCTCTGGAGAGCTACATTGTGCATGTATCACACAGAGCCACTGTTGTAAGGAAGTAGTTTTTGCGTTTTACAGTTTGTTGCCATAGTTTATCGTAGAGAAACCTGCAAGAAGGATGTATGTCATGGGCTGGAGATATATTTCTTACATTGCAATATTAACAGCACTGCACTCCACATGACTGATAGGTCGGAAACTCAAGTGACCTAACAGTACAGGCTGTTTTAAGTGCAGAACTGTGTAGCATTAGGAGTGTGTGTGTTTATGTTCTCTGTTACCAATACCCTCCTGGTACTGGTCCCAGACACTAGAACAATACTTTAAAATTGATAGCGTAGTTGATTTACAAAAAAGGTTCGAACTCCATCCGTCTGAAGCTCCATCATGCATAAAATCACCCAAGGGGTGTTAACCTCCTCGACATGGGCTCGTCTGGAGATATTTTGTGCACTTGGACAGGCGATGACTCGGCAAGCTCCATTCATTCACGAGACGCGGAATGCAGCGTTCTGTTTGTGGTCAGCTGTAGATTTAATCAGTAACGGTGCTGCAGAGCAGGTTGGTCACACAAAGACAGTGCAAGGGGGTCTTTCAGTCTCTAATTTTATCCTAAGACTGTGAGAATGCTCTGTGTCTCCCATCCACACAGAGATAGATAGTAAATTAAGCACTATGCTTGAGGTGTTAGAAATGTGTAGAGCGCTGTCTGGTATAGTTTTATGATGTATGTATTCGAGGCCGGCCAGAGTGGCCGAGTGGTTCTAGGCGCTACAGTCTGGAACAGCGCGACCGCTACGGTCCCAGGTTCGAATCCCGCCTCGGGCATGAATGTGTGTGATGTCCTTAGGTTGGTTAGGTTTAAGTAGTTCTAAGTTCTAGGGGACTGATGACCTTAGAAGTTAAGTCCCATAGTGCTCAGAGCCATATGCACCCGAGAATTAACAATGAATGGACGTACATCACAGTTATCTATCTGGATTCGCAGTGATACTCGCAAAGTAGAGAAGGGGCTGTTTAACTATGATACTGAATTTGGGAAACATGCTGTGGCATCAGTGGTCGGTGTTGGAATTAGTGTAAAATCGCTAAAATGATCACACTAGCAACTGTGATGCTTATTATTACATTACATCGATGGTGTCTTTTCCATCCCATCCGCACACTGGCACGCTGTTGGTTATGACATAATGATTGACTGACATCGCTTCTTTGAGTTGGAGAAAGTGTTTTGGTGCAGAGGGGTGGCTAACACGGAAACAGTGATAGCGTACATGAATGCAATATGAGGAACAGTCGAAACGGAACGCAGAGCCATCTGCTATTACTTCACTGTGACAGACGAGTTTAAAAGTAGAGATCGTCAGTCACCTTCGGACTTCAGTTTGGAAATTCTCTACAGTGCCGCCAAACTCTTCCATTGTGTGTGGTATGCTATGGTAGCAGCAGTAACAATATGATTTACACCGTGCAACGTCTAGTTTTATGCGAGAAGCAATGGATCATAATGTGATAATGTCAGTTAGGTGCTGACACAATCTGGAAGTCGTGGCGGAAAAACATCTATGGCAGTGTACAAAGCGTGCTACAGCAGAAAGAGCAATGTTTAAAACAGCGACACGGGGTTACAGGGAAAGTCTTTTGCGACTTACAGTATAGTCTGTGGGATACAGTCATCCTCCTATAGTACAGGTGATGAATCTTTAAACTGGTCTGTGCATTTGATGAATACCTCAATGTTGGTATGGATGCGGTATTTGTTTTAGATAAATGGCAGGAGAGAGATGCGGTAAATATCTTGTGGAATTCTCTATCGGTTGAAGTTAGTGTAGGTTTCATAGTCCGTAATTTTTCTCTGTTACATGGTACACAATGTTGGGGTGACAGACTTGAATGGACTGCGTTTTGACCAGTCGATGGAGACGGGAACTGGGAGAAGGACGAGGATTTTGCTACTGCACTGTGGTGCGTCCCCGAACTACACACAAGTACTACAGATCGCTCGTCCTTCAGACGCACCACTGTGCAGTAGAAAAATCCTAGTTGTTCTCCCAGTTCCCGTTTCCATCGAATTATCAAAACAAAGTCCGGTTGCTGTATCTCAGCTTAGCTTGTTTCTACATGGGTTGCAGAAGGTTATATCTTTCTCTGATGTCTAATCAGTTGCGACTTACATTGGAATGATCACGTGCGCAATGCTGCAGGGATGGTAGCGCAGAGTCTGAGGGTCAGTTGCAAGATGCATAGGCACCACCTAAAACCACGTTGGAATTTTACTGTAGCAGACAGGTTCGAGAAAGGTGACTCGTTTCGAGATATGAGAGTGACAGAAATATGATTCACTAGTGCTGCAATCATTAAAGGCCTTCTCCATAGGATCCAATGCAGGTATGTGGTTGAATGGAAAAACTTGATTTCAAATCCCTGACAGTATTTCTACCGCGTAGCTAAACACTAGAGATCTGAAAAGCCTGTGTTAATATCTTAAAACCTCAATCAGCACACCATCTACGGTTTGTGATCCTTCTCAATCAACCTACGCCTATAGCCCAGTGGATGTATTGCAGTACCTCTGGCATGGCATTGGGACAGAATGCATTAAAAATCCTGGAGAAATATCTAGAGTCAGCATGAGGGAGGTGCAAGTCCCGGTTTCATACCACCTTCCTTAACCGAATCGCTTTTTTTATTCGGTAATTTTATTACAAGGTTGCACTGTTGGCGTAGTGTAATTGCACTGTTGGTCTGATAATGTACATTCCAGCGATCACCAACTATATTCAGTGTCGCAGTATTTGTCTGGAAAAACTATGTCATTCGTAGGCAATGCCAAATGTGGATTTATAAAGCTGGTGTAGCTTTTAAGAGGGATACGTGTATGCACCTGTAAAAACAAGATAGCTTGTGATGCTAATATGGTTGTGTTTTTTTAATACATAGCGATTTGCAAGACGATTATGCCTCTCTTCCTAACACACAGTGGCAGCCCTCGCAAGAAAAACTTATGAGACATGTCCGCCCATCGTTGATTTTCGGTCAGTATTATTTCGTATCGCTGGCAATCAGTTATTGGCGAAGTACTATACTTAGTAGTAGAGGATGTGTGACAGGTTCGCCTTCAGCATCAAGTTTATAAAGTATGTGTGTATAATCCGACATTTGCAAAGGATAATACTATTTCCAGTCGTAAAGAAGGTATGGATGTGACGTGGAATTATTTGATAGCGAAGGGAAGAGTGTGTCAGGTCATAAGAATAGTTCAGATATTTCTATTTCCAGAGACACAGCCGTTAGCAGGGTGTATTTCCGATACTTCCCACATTTTAGAGTTGTTTAACTGAGACTGCGATCATAATAATTAATTGTAAGTACAGGGATAACATATATATGAGGCTATTTTTTTTTCTTAGGACGATTCTGTCTATGCGTGCTTGGCGTGCAGCGCTGGTGACCTGTGGGGGGAATGATTCACGTTTCCAGCTAACAGTAGGAGCTGTCCTAATGGATAGTTCTTTTGGGGTGCAGGAATGTAGCTAACTTAACTGTAACTTCCTCTAGACGGCCGAATAGCGAAATAATGCATACTATGTGTTGGAGAGCTTTCGTGATGGCATGGAAATTTGAGAAGATTCTATATGGATGTGTGTTCGTGCTGGAACGTCATTCCCTCCCATGTAAATTGTTCGTTTGACTGCTTCTGCACATTTCGCGCCTATATTTAGTTGAGATACCACTGAGTGTGGTGTATGCATCCAGCAGGTGAAAGACAGGTGGAAGACACGTTTTCTCGCTTTCTAAACATGAGAAACACCTTAGTTGACTCTGTAAATAATAGGGATGACTTGGAATCCATTATATCACCGACATCAGTATTTGCGAGTGGAAGTATCAGTTTCCTGTATTTCTTTTATCAAGCTCTCACATAAAAGTCTTCACAGATGGGATAAGCTTCTAATTACTCAATGATGTACAGCACGCTGCACCTCGCTAAAGTTTCGGGTTTGTAGAGAAATAGTTCCCAGTCTATATCTTCGGAATCATGTTGTGCGAGTTATTAGTAGGGATACTACACTCCTGGAAATTGAAATAAGAACACCGTGAATTCATTGTCCCAGGAAGGGGAAACTTTATTGACACATTCCTGGGGTCAGATACATCACATGATCACACTGACAGAACCACAGGCACATAGACACAGGCAACAGAGCATGCACAATGTCGGCACTAGTACAGTGTATATCCACCTTTCGCAGCAATGCAGGCTGCTATTCTCCCTTGGAGACGATCGTAGAGATGCTGGATGTAGTCCTGTGGAACGGCTTGCCATGCCATTTCCACCTGGCGCCTCAGTTGGACCAGCGTTCGTGCTGGACGTGCAGACCGCGTGAGACGACGCTTCATCCAGTCCCAAACATGCTCAATGGGGGACGGATCCGGAGATCTTGCTGGCCAGGGTAGTTGACTTACACCTTCTAGAGCACGTTGGGTGGCACGGGATACATGCGGACGTGCATTGTCCTGTTGGAACAGCAAGTTCCCTTGCCAGTCTAGGAATGGTAGAATGATGGGTTCGATGACGGTTTGGATGTACCGTGCACTATTCAGTGTCCCCTCGACGATCACCAATGGTGTACGGCCAGTGTAGGAGATCGCTCCCCACACCATGATGCCGGGTGTTGGCCCTGTGTGCCTCGGTCGTATGCAGTCCTGATTGTGGCGCTCACCTGCACGGCGCCAAACACGCATACGACCATCATTGGCACCAAGGCAGAAGCGACTCTCATCGCTGAAGACGACACGTCTCCATTTGTCCCTCCATTCACGCCTGTCGCGACACCACTGGAGGCGGGCTGCACGATGTTGGGGCGTGAGCGGAAGACGGCCTAACGGTGTGCGGGACCGTAGCCCAGCTTCATGGAGACGGTTGCGAATGGTCCTCGCGAATACCCCAGGAGCAACAGTGTCCCTAATTTGCTGGGAAGTGGCGGTGCGGTCCCCTACGGCACTGCGTAGGATCCTACGGTCTTGGCGTGCATCCGTGCGTCGCTGCGGTCCAGTCCCAGGTCGACGGGCACGTGCACCTTCCGCCGACCACTGGCGACAACATCGATGTACTGTGGAGACCTCACGCCCCACTTGTTGAGCAATTCGGCGGTACGTCCACCCGGCCTCCCGCATGCCCACTATACGCCCTCGCTCAAAGTCCGTCAACTGCACATACGGTTCACGTCCACGCTGTCGCGGCATGCTACCAGTGTTAAAGACTGCGATGGAGCTCCGTATGCCACGGCAAACTGGCTGACACTGACGGCGGCGGTGCACAAATGCTGCGCAGCTAGCGCCATTCGACGGCCAACACCGCGGTTCCTGGTGTGTCCGCTGTGCCGTGCGTGTGATCATTGCTTGTACAGCCCTCTCGCAGTGTCTGGAGCAAGTATGGTGGGTCTGACACACCGGTGTCAATGTGTTGTTTTTTCCATTTCCAGGAGTGTATTATATGACTGATATCGAGAAGTATCGCGTGAATGGTACAATATTCTGGCAAACCATGTGAAAGTACATGTGTTCTTGCAATCCCCAGAGTTTGAAGATGGGTGTAGAAAAACTAATAAGCAAGCAGGTCGGGACCAGGGTTTAACTGTCAATGCAATATGGTGCTCTGTAGAAAATACTTTTGCCTCTGAATGTCTCGTCTGCAGAAAACAATGGCGGACAATGCTCCCACACTGGCAGCACCAGCAGTTTGATGGGTATATTCAAAAAGGGCCAATCAGAATGCTCCATTTCAATCACAAGATGTCCTTCGCCCTGGGGCACAGGAGTGGCTACGAATTGATTCCAACAAGGTGGATGCTAGGTATCTATGGATTGTTCTGAGAAAGCAAGTGTTCAGACAAGTTGAAGCAGACCATCCATATCACATGCTGATGCTGTCACCCATCCTCCACTGTGGCATTAGGAAGTCACCAGACCAGTAACTGTAGGATACCGAAAATTCCCACCATTTTTCTCTTCCGTAGGACTGTGCTCCGAAGTATGTATGCGTGATTGTTCAGATTTTTCACCGTCTTTGCTTAGACAGTGCTCTCTTTCCAATGCTTCTGTGATTAACAGTGTTTTCACGAGCGTGCAGTGACATGGAGAAATCTTTTAGCAGTGAGGACGTTTAACGTTTCTGAGATGTAAGTTGACAGCAGGAGAAACATTTTGCTCAATGCATCACACACACTGGGCACGAGTGCATAGCTAGACGCAGCTCACATGGTCCGTTAATGTCACTAGGTAGAAAGCATTCAATGTTATTCTGTGAAGCATTATAACAGATTACTGTAGTGCGACCTGTGACGTCATTATCCATAGGTAGAGGGTTTCGCGCCAACGGCCCAGGGGGTGACATTGCTGTTATGCAAACATCTCTCTCAGCCCTGGACTCACATTGCAGCTATGCACCATCATGTCAGTAATGGTGCCTATGTGAACACATATTTCGACAAGAATTTATCAAGTGTTAAGTATGAACGGGATTCCGCCACCTCATGCTTGCGGGACCCAAATGGGCACCTGTGTATGGGTCAGCAGCTGACGGCTGCATCATCACTTCGTGGGTGCCACCAGTGTACCTCGACTCCATCATTGGCATTGGGCATCAGGTGGTGGATTGTGTTTCTTATAGTGATCTTCTGTTTACACTATATTCCATTGATTTCACCAACCAATAGGATGCCATGAATTAAAAAAAAACTACCCCACACATTTGAAGAAAATCGATTTAATAAATTTGCATAAATTTCTTATATCAGTGTGGTGTTAGCAGTGCAATAGTTAAGGGAAGGGTTTGTGTGAGTGGGTGACATGGAGCAGAAGAGCAGGTTAAGTGCAGAACACTATGTTAATTTGAATAATTTTTATGTAAAATGCAGTACAATAGTTTAAGGGGGTGGGTGACTGAGAAGACTGCCACAGAAATGGTGTTCAAAAGCATGTGAAATTCGAAAGGTAAACCAGAAAATGGTGGGAGGACATAACTAATTACTTAATTTGGTATAAAAGGCGGTACAACAGTTCAAGAAAATGGGGTTGGCATAGAAAACCACTTAACAGAACAATAGGTTAAGTGCCAACAAAGGGCCAAACATTAGGTTAAGACGCCCCGAGTACAGTACTGAACATTGGGTTATGCAACATATTTTCATTATTTACGAGTAGTTTGCAGATCTGTAGATTATTTACTGTGACCTGAAGCACATTAGGGTGAGTGTTTTGTATCAGTGTAATATGGTAAATATGCTATGTCAAATCCGTCCCTAAATAATTGTTCCGAAATAAATAAAGTACATACCTTCCTCAGCCCGGCAGCCCGGAACCGGCTGAGTCATTTTCCCGTCATTTTTCCCCCTCCATACTGTCATCTTGGCTTATGTCACGGGAGGGACAACAGCACCTTCTGGTGGCAGTACTGTGTTGGACTCTGGACCTCTTGTGGACACACTGGATGGTGCTACTGCCTCAAATTGTTTAAATAAAGACTGTTTGAATAACAGACTGAGTCTTTTGCTGCCAATTCCTAGGAAGAGGTGGTGGTCAGATGATTTAGGTTAGTGGGAGTAGCCCAAGTGCCCCTTTTTCCCGCCATTTTCTTAGGTTAGTAGAGAGAGCTGTGGTGTGTTGCATTGTTCTGACGTAATTTCCCACCATTTTCTGGGGGAGGGGTGGGGAGGGGTTATGAGAGGGAGAGAGGTTAATTAACTGATCAATTTTATTTAGTAGTCAATCAAACTGATAAGAGTGAGAGAGGCTATTCCAATAACTCAGACCTGAAAGTGTACCTGTAGCAATGAGGGGGAGTGTTGGGTTGAATGTTTCCTGAATGGGGACGGGAGTGGGAGGTAGTGGGGGGGGGGGGGGGGAGGACAATAAGATAAGTGCTTGTGAACCAAAAGGAAGGTTACTTTTAGCAGAACAATAGGTTAAGTACCTGTCAATCAAAGGGGAACAATAGGTCAATAGGTTTGCCCCTCAGTGCTTTCCTTCCCCTTGGTGTAGGCAATCCATACAAACAAAAAGTGCTGAAACGAACTTTATTCCACCACTATAAATGTCCTTGAGACAGGAAAATTTCTGTCCACAAATCAGCACCCATTTAGAAAGCACCACTCACATGAAACTCAGCTTGTGGTTTTGCCACATGAGTTCAAATGGTTCAAATGGCTCTGAGCACTATGGGACTCAACTTCTGAGGTCATCAGTCGCCTAGAACGTTGAACTACTTAAACCTAACTAACCTAAGGACATCACACACATCCATGCTCGAGGCAGGACTCGAACCTGCGTCCATAGCGGTTTCACGGTTCCAGACTGCAGCGCCTAGAACCGCACGGCCACTCCGGACGGCCTGTCACATGAGTTCCACCAAATTATGGCTGCAGGGCAACTCTTAGACTTCAACTTCCTGGATTTGCGTGAACATTTGACACGTGTCCCATTGCAATCTGTCAACGAATGTAGAAGCATATGTAATAGGTTTCCAGGTATGTCAGTGGTGGGAAGTATTCTTAAGTGACAGGATACGTTATGTTGTTCCCAATGGTGAGTGTTCATCAGAGACAAGGGTACTGACAGGAGTGCCCCTAGGAAGTGTGATAGGACAGTTCTTGTTCTCTACATAAATAAATGATTAGTCGAGCAGGGAGAACAGCAATGTATAGCTTTTGGTCAATGACGCTGTCGTGTATGAAAGTGACTGTGACTCTAGCAGGAACAAAAAAATGAAAAATGCGGTTAATGGGGATGAGTAGGAGAAAAAAACCTGTAAAGTTCAAATGCAGCATTATTAATGTTCTGCTTGACACAGTACATCGATTAAATATAAGGCATAAACTAGGAAAGCGTTATAAAATGGATTGAGCATGTCAGGATGATACTTGGAGAGGCGAACGCTATTCTTCCTTCTTATGGGGAGAATTTTGGGGAAGCGTAGCTTATCCATAAATAACACAACATGTAGAAAGCTAGTGCGTCCCATTCTTGAGAACTGCTCGAGTGTTTGGAATCCCCACCTGGTCTTATTAACCGAAGACATCGAAGCACTTCAGAGGAGAGCAGCTAGATTTGTTACTGGTAGGTTTTATCAGCGTGCAAGTATTACGGAATTGGCTCAAATGGTTCAAATGGCTCTAAGCACTATGGGACTTAACATCTGAGGTCATCAGTCCCCTAGAACTTAGAACTACTTAAACCTATCTAACCTAAGGACATCACACACATCCATGCCCGAGGTAGGATTCGAACCTGCGACCGTAGCAGTCGCGCGGTATTACGGAATTGCTTCGTGAACTCAAACTGGGATCCCTGGAGGGACGACGACGCTCTTTTCGAGAGGCACTATTGCGGAAATTTAGAGAACCGGAATGGTCAGTAGTGGCACGTGGTACCCTCGGCCATGCTCCATACGGGGGCTTGCGGAGGTGTATGTAGACACAGATACAGATATTTTTCACTAGCAGATTACAAGTACCCTATCCTCCTGTCACCAATCCATATCTGAATAATAACTGCAGAAAATGGGAGCTTATGCACATGTGATTTGCGTACTACCTTCCTTAACGTGTGGACGCCCCTCATCTGATACAGGCTAGATAGGAGGACGCATTGTTTGACATTCGAAACAGGTAATATATGAATAATCTGTACGATTCCGGTATGCTAAACAGAAACCGGTTTTTTACACAGTAGTCGTGGTTCTCTTTCCGACCTGGAGCTGTTTAACTCTTGCAATGAGGATAATTCCTATATGCTGAGTGCCCTCGGACAATGGTACCCACGACACGAAATTCTTTGCCCCTTCTCCCCTCCTGACGCACCACAGAGAACCTAATTTTTCGCTTCCTAGTGTCAACAGATGGCGTCAGTTGCCAGGGTCTTGCTTATTCATATGTATACTAAGATCCCCTAGGGTTCATCCTGCAGTGTGACCCAACCATCTACCAATCTGCCTTTCCTCCTACATCTGCCTTCGCATGAAATCAGTAGCAGTTCTTTGAGCTTCCCCGAAATTGAAACAACGACGTCTTTCTTCCAAAATTCTCTGAACGTCTGTTGAGTATTTCCATCGTAACACAGCCAGCTTGTTAAAAGTCAAGGAGCCCTTGTGCATTCTTTCGACCTTGTTCTATAAATCAACCAAATGAGGTAAGTAGGGGTACAAGGGCGGCGTTGCATTGTTGCCAAATTTATTCAAGATGGCGGGTCCAATATGGAGACGATAGAAGTGGCAATGTCGCAATGACGTCATGATGGGAAGTTGAAATTTTGGCGGGAAAATAGGTCAATTGTACTACCTCCACAAACCTAACCCCAGCCCCCCTCCCTCATTCTGCTCCTCACTCATAGAATGGTGGGAAGTACAAATTTTGGCTGAAAAATGGTACCTTGGGCTACCTCCACTAACACAAGTCATCTGACCGCCACCTCTTCCTAGAAATTGGTGGGGAAAAGGACTCAACCAGTGCTGGGCTGCTGAACGGGATGGACGTAAGACTTTATTTTACAGGCAGTGTTTATTCAAACAATGTGAGGCAGTAGCTCGATACAATGTGTTCACCATGAGGTCTGGAGTAGAACTGATCTGGTACACAGTACCGCCACCATAGGGCACTGTCGCCCCTTCTGTGACGTTATCCAAGATAGTGGTGTGTGGGAAAAAAGGATAGAAAAGGACTCATCCTGTTCTGGGCTGCTGGATAGGAAGGAGTGTACTTTATTTATTTTGGAATAATTTATTTAGGGATGGATTTCACATAGATTTTTATTACACTGATACACAACACTTTCTCTGACGTGCTTGGGGTCACAATACACAGCCTACATACCTGCAAACTATTCCTAAGCTATCGAAATAATGCGGTACACTGATGTGCAGACATGAAAACAACTCGTAATTTGTCAGAATAATGCACGTAAAACGCTCTGCAGACATCCTCACTAACTCTAAACTGTCCAAATAATGAATAGCACAGCCTACGGACCTGTTCACAGAAGTTTGGAAGGTAGGAGACGAGGTACTGCAGAAGTGAAGCTGCGAGGACGGGCTGTGAGTCATGCTTGGGTATCTCAGTTGGTAGAGCAATTGCCCGCAAAAGGCTAAGGTCCTGATTTCGAGTCTCGGTCCAGCACACAGTTTTAATATGCCAGGAAGTTTTATATGAGCACACACTCCGCTGCAGAGTCAAAATCTCATTCTGGAAACATCCCCAGGCAGTGGCTGAGCCATGTCTCCGCAATATCCTTTCTTTCAGGAATGCTAGTTCTGCAAGGTTCGCAGGAGAGCTTCTGTACAGTTGGGAAGGTAGGAGACGAGATACTGGCAGAAGTAAAGCTGTCAGGACAGGGCATGAGTCGTGCTTGGGTAGCTGTTGGTTCAAAAATGGCTCTGAGCACTATGGGACTTAACAGCTGAGGTCATCAATCCCCTAGAACTTAGAACTACTGAAACCTAACTAACCCAAGGACATCACACACATCCATGCCCGAGGCAGGATTCGAACCTGCGACCGTAACAGTCGCGCGGTTCCGGACTGAAGCGCCTAGAACCGCTCGGCCACTGCGGCCGGCCGTAGCTGTTGGTAGAGCATCTGCCCGCGAAAGGCAAAGGTCTCGAGTTCGAGTCTCGGTCCGGCACACAGTTTTAATCTGCCAGAAAGTTTCATATCATAGGCTCCAATGAATGCACATGCTGACACTGACGTGAGCCACTGCCGGACAGACGAATGCAGGGGCACAAGCTACTGCTCTCAGGCCACTATTGGCTTCAGCCAGCAGGGGAACATCGCATCTACTTTCAGGTACACAGTTTGAATTCTTCTAGCGTTATACTAACGTGACATGTCTATGTAAATAAGAGCCAAGTCACCCACTGGACGCGCACGAATCTACCGTTGCCTCTCTACCTGCAGTCTAGAGAAGACCTAATTTCCGAGCGACTCAAACTCGATGACGCAGCTAAAATGTACTCTATGTTATCCTGACGTCACAGGTCGCGCTACAGAAATGCTTGCCAGAATAACACAGGGTGCATTTTTCTGAGCGATCCTAACGGGACATGTGAGCTGCATCTAGTCATGCGTGCCTTTACCTGCCTAGCGCGGCTGAAACATCGCTGCTTAATGTTCGTGTAGGGCATCACCATAATAGGGACATCTAAAAGTTTCTCAGTGTTACATGGCTGTGCAAATAAGAGCCACGTTGACCTCTCGTAATTGTAAGGTGTCAAAGAAATAGTTAACGGTCGCTTTTCTAGGAGCTTTCGTGATGTCTCAGCTTATTTGCATGTAAATGCTTCTCTAACAACAGCTGTTTAAAAAATAGTCCAGAACAATGCCGAATGCATTCCTCCAGATGCTTCTAACGTGGAACTCGTCCATCATGTGTTACCCTTACTGGAAGTCGTTAAGTCCTGCTTTCAGCAAACAGCTCCAAAACACAAACGTTCTCACTTCTATGTAGAGGATCCTATGTCATGGCACAAAGGATATCTTCTGAATGAGTGGAGCATTATGATTGGATCTTGCTGAATTTACCCGTCAAATTACTGATGCTGCCGGTGTGGAAGCAGTGTCCGCCTTTTTCTTTCTGCAGACTACACTTTGATTGGGAAAAACTGTTTTGTACAAATCGCCATATTCCACTGACAGTTAAACCCTGCAAAAGCGGCCTACAGATCGTCAAATACGGAAAGAATCTTATCAGTTACTCTTCTCTGCCACTGAGGATGAAGATTTGAATATTATCATGAAACTGACCTACAACCAGACAATATATCACTGCGAACCATGACGATGTAGTGAACATACAATTCGTATCCTGCGACGTACAAAATCGCCTCTTTTGCAATATTCATACAGCTATCGACTGCCAGAGACTTGTACATACACTGCAAAGACAGATAGCATAAGCACATTCACCGTATGTATACTCCTCGAAGCACTAGATATTTTCCCACAAGCTCCTCCACTGTAGCCGATGGTCACAAGTCATCCACAACCAACACATGACCAGAGGCCCTTAGCGGACCTAAGTCACTCAACAAACTGTTGTACAATGACAGGCTCTTTTCTTCTTGGCACAAAGGCGTTACTGTTTCTGGCTCCAATCTGCATGCTTTCTTGCTTGCTTTCTGCACCCATCTTCAGACTCTGGGATTACAAGAAAATACGTAATATCACATGATTTGCCAAAATATCATAAAATTTACGCGATATTTCTCAATATCAAGCACACAAGAATATCGCTTACATAGCAGTAGTATCACTCGCACTCTATAATTCCGAAGACGTTGACTGGAAATTGTTTCTCTAGAAACCCGAAACTTTAGCGAGGTGTAGCTTGCTGCAAACCAGTGAGTAACTAGGAACTTATCCCGTCTGCGGAGACCATTACGTGAGAACTTGAAAAACAATAGAGGAATCTGATATTTCCACTCGCGAATACCGATGTCGGTGATGTAACAGCTTCCAAACCATTCTTATAATTTAGAAAGTCAACTAAAGTGTTTCTCAAGTCTAGAGAACCAGGAAATGTGTCTTCCACCCGTCTTTCACCTGTAGATGCACGCACCACAATCGATATCCCCTCAACTAAAGAAAGGCGCGAAATGTGTGGAAGCAGTGAACCACACAATTTACATGGGAGGGAATGATGATCCAGGATAGCCATCCATACATATTGAATCTTCTCAAATTTCCACACGACTGCGAAAGCTATCCAACACATACTAAGTATTAGTCCGCTATTCGGCCGTCTAGAGGACGTCATGGAACCAGCTACATTTCTGCATCCCAACAGGTCTCTCTATTCGGACAGCTTCTACCGTTAGCTATAAACGTGAATCATTCCCGACACAGAACATCCTAGAGACTGTAGAAACTGGCCTCGTATATATTTTATGAGTTCACTTACAATTAAATACTACGATCGCAGTCTCAATTGGATGAGATTCGACAATTAGCGAAGTATCGGAAATACACCCTGCTGATGGCTGTGGCTCTGGAAATAGAAATATCTGTACCATTCTTATGACTTGACATACTTTCGGCCGGCTGGTGTGGTAGAGTGGTTTTAGGGGCAAGTTCGAATCCTTCCTCGGGCATGGATGTGTGTTGTCCTTAGGTTAGTTAGGTTTAAGTAATTCTAAGTTCGAGGGGCCTGATGACCTCACATGTTAAGTCCCATAGTGCTCAGAACCATTTCAACCATGTGAAATACTTTCCCCCTTGCTATAATAGTAATCCGCATCAAATCCATACTTCCTTACGACTGGACATAGTCAGTCCCTTTGTACATGTTGGAACACGCACACACATACTATCTAAGAGTGATGCTCAAGATGAATATATCATACATCTCTGTCAAGTACTAATTGCCGGTGATACGAATTAGTACTCATAAGTTTTTATTGCGAGCGAAACAATACTGGGAGATAATCATCGATGGGTGGACATGTCTCATAAGTTTTTCCTGCGTATTCTACCACGACCATGGAAGTGTCACAAGCAGTCTTGGTCCTACAGGTGCAGACAAGTATCCATGTTAAAAGCTACACTGGCTTTACAAATCGAAGTGTGGCATTCTCTCGGAATAAAGTGGTTTTTCCAGACTAATACCGCGACCCTGAATACTGTTGGTGATCGCTGGAGTGTATATTATCAGACCAACATTGTGGTTACACGTCACTGACGGTGCATCGTTGTAATAAAATTACTGAATACAGAAAGTGATTCGGCTAAGGAAGGTAGTATGAAACCGGTACTTGCAACCCCCTCATGCTGACACTAGATATTTCTCCAGTATTTGTAATACATTCTGTCTCAATGCCATGTCAGAGGTACTGCGATATATCCACTGGGTTACAGGCATAGGTTGATTGAGAAGCATCACAAACAGTAGATGTTGTGCTGATTGAGGTTTTAAGAAATTAACACAGGCTTTTCAGATCTCTAGTGTTTAGCTATCCGGTAGAAATGCTGTCAGGGATTTGAAACCAAGTTTTTCCATTCAACCACATACCTGCTTTGGATTCTATGGAGAAGACTTTTAATGATTGCAGCACTAATAAATCATATTCTTGTCACTCTCATATCTCGAAACGAGTCACGTTTCTCGAACCTCTCTGCTACAGTAAAATTCAAACGTGGTTTTAGGTGGTCCTTATGCATCCTGTAACTGCCCCTCAGACTCTGCACTACCATCCATGCAGCTTTGCGCATGTCATCGTTACAATTTAAGTCGGAAATGAGTAGAAGTCAGAGAAAGCAATATTTACCACCTTCTGCTACCCATGTGGAAACTGTGTGAAATGAGTTAGTTCGCCAGGACTGTGTTTTGACCATTCGTACATTTTGTGGTAGCTCCTCCTACTATGTACTATGTGTAAGGTCAGCGCCAAACGAAGCTCGCTCCTGCATCATGAGGCAGTATGAAAGACAATATGGGAACTTGGAGAAGGACGAGAAGTTTGCTATGTCATTGTGGTGCTTCTCTAAACTACATACAGATACTGCAATGTGAAGAAGATTGCGTCCCTCAGGGCCCATTCACCTATATTACTGCAACATGCTATTATCGTTATTCTGTACCATACAACAGAGAAAAATTACGAACTATGAAAGCTACACTAAATTCATCCAATAGAGAACTTGATAAGACTTTTACCGCATCTCTCTCCTCCCATGTATCGAAAACAAATACTGCATGCATGGCACCACGAAGCACATGTGACGGTCCTGTTAAATATACAGGTATTGATCCACTGCTTAGACCAGTTTAAGGTTTCATGACTTGTACTGCAGGAGGACGACTGTATCCCTTAGATTATACTGTAAGTCACAGGAGACGCTCCCTGTTACCCTGTGTTGTTGTTTGAAATAATTCTTTTTTTTCTGTAGCATGCTTTCTACACTGCCATACATTTTGTTTTACTGCCACTACTTTGAGGTGTGTGTCAGATTCTAAACTGACATTTACACATTCTGATCCATTGCCTCTCGCAGAAAACTATATGTCGCATGAGTTAAATCATGTTGTTACTTCTGCTACCATAACACACCACCCACACTGGATGATTTTAAATAAAAGACAGTTGCAACACAATGAACCTGGAAGAGTTTGACGGCGTTGTGCAGCGTTTCCAAATTTCAGTCCAAAGGTGGTTAATGACGTCTTCATTTAAAAATTTTAGAAATTTGTGGTAAGTACTGAGGTCATCAGCCCCTAGACTTACACACTAATTAATCTGTCTTAACCTAACTTACGCTATGGATAACACACCCACCCACGAATGAGGGAAGTCTCGAATCTCTTAGGGGGGCAATGTGACAAGACGCCTCAGACCACTTGGCTACCCCGTGCAGCTCTACATATTAACTCATCTGTCACTGTGATGGAATAGCTGATAGCTCTGTATTCCGTTTCGACTGATTCCTCATATTGCAGTTATGTATGCGTTCACTGTTTTGGCGCTAGCCATCCCCAGAAGGTATTGACCCTCCACCAAAACTCTTTCTCCATTCCAAACAAACGATGTCAGTCAATCATTATGTAGTGACCAACAGCATACCAGTAGATGGATGGGATGGAAAAGAGACCGTCGATGTACTGTAATAATAAGCATCACACTTGACAGTGCGAATATTTTTAGCAGTTTTACAGTAATTTCGATACTGACAAACGATGCAGCAGCATGTTTCCCAATTTCAGCATCATCGCTAAACCGCCCGTTCTCTACTTTGCGAGTATAATTGCAAATGCAGATAGATGAGTTTGCAGTACGTCTATTCACTGTTAATTCTGGAACATAGCCGACCGAAGTGGCCGAGCGGTTCTAGGCGCTACAGTCTGGAACCGCGCGACCGCTACGGTCGCAGGTTCGAATCCTGCCTCGGGCATGGATGTGTGTGTGTCCTTAGGTTAGTTGGGTTTAAGTAGTTCTAAGTTCTAGGGGACTGATGACCACAGCAGTTAAGTCCCATAGTGCTCAGAGCCATTAGAACCATTTTTTCTTGAACATATATCATCAAAGTATACCAGACAGCGCTCTACATGTTTCTAGCACCTCAGGCATAGTGCATGATAAACAATCTATCTCTATACGGATGGGAGTCTTAGGACAAAATTAGAGACAGAGGCTCGCTCGCACTATCTTCGACCAACCCACCCTAAAACACTGTTACCGATTTAATCTGCGAGGTGACCAGAAGCAGACCACTACATGCCACATCTTGTGAATGAATGGAGCTTGCCGAGTCTTCGCCAATCGAAGTGCACAAGATTTATCCAGATGCGTTCATATGGAGGAGGTTAGCACCCCTTATCGTTTTATAGTAACAGACTTGAAAGTGTTGGAACAGCAGACGATTAAGAAGATCAAGAACAGGTTGTTTTTATGCATGATGCGCTCGAGACAGATGGAGTTCGAAGCACTTTACGTAAATCAACTGCGTTACCAAATTTAAAGTATTGTTCTAGTGTCTGGGTTCAGTAGCAGGAGAGAATATAAACGCGCACACTCCTAAGGTTCTGCACTTAAGACAGGCTATAATGTTATAGCGCTCAGTTTCCAACCAATCAGTCATGCGGAATGCAGTGTTGTTAGTATCCCAATGTAAGAAATACATTTCCAATACATGACATCATCCTTCTTGCAGGTTTCTCTACGATAAACTATGGTAACAAACTGTAAAATGAAAAAAACTACCTCCTTGAAACAGCGGCTCTGTGTGATACACGAACAATATAGCTTTCCAGAGATGTATAGCGTTCACTGCTCACATCCGATAACGTTCCAGAAATTATACTATGCCCGAATCAGTCCTATATAAAATGATCTTTAGTAACGGAGAATACCTCATACAATGAAACAGATAAACGCATAGCAGCGGCTCTGACATGTGAAATTACACGTCATGCTGCCACTAACTCCATAAACAGGACATCTGTCAAGCAGCTGTACACATGGGGATTACAGTGTCTCATCATCACCTATTGGCAACTCAGAATCATCTTAGTTATGAAACTGAAGTCTCGATTTTATACCCAAGATTCGACAAGGGAATGGAGTACGTCGCATAATGTTTCGTTCATTTAGAGGAATGTGTCATATCGGGAGGGTCACGTTACGTCACACATGAGATGGAAGTTCCCTGATGACCAAGAGATTTGCTGCTATCGATCGCAATTGGACAGTGCTCTAAGTCACATACAGGAAACATGGTTGTATACGAGTCGAACGCAGGCTATGTCACACGACCTTTGCATCCTAACAGGACAGTGGAAAAAATGGTCAAATGACATGCAGCAACATCTCCCTCGCTAGAATGCATCGTCAGTCTGCCATTAAATAGTACCTCTTACAGCCTCTTACAGCCACACTCTCTGTTATCCAATAATGCAGATGCATGTAAGTTTGAGGCAGATAGTTCTCTGTTTTCCTGAAATGCGTCAAATACAGTAATCAATTTACGTGCATCACTGTTACCTCAATAGACACACAGTCGAATGCTGCCTCGACGGAAAAAAGTGGCTGTTTCCCTGGTTCCCTTCGCTTCCATGTCGATGTTTTCCCGGATCCCTCTGGCAGTCGCATACTTCTTCCCATGTACAAGAATTGTTCTACGCCAACCAGAAGACACTCAAGTACTTCCTCAATTTCCCGCATTTCGGTGTGTATTCCCTCAATTTATACATATTTTCCGTCGTATCTCGTAATTATATCAATTTTATGTCAGTTCTACCCAATCGATCATGACATCACCTCTCGTTCCATGTTCTAAAATTTCTTGTAAATGTAGCCCAGCTGCCAACACCTAGCACAAATGTTCTGTTTTTCTGATCGGGAGGCGTACTATATCAGTGTTCTCGATTGCATCCAGGAGCCCCCACCAATTATTCTACATTTGAAGTGCATTTGCTCTGTTTTCTGTATGTCCGTGTGTGTGAATGTGTCTCGTTATATTCGTAGTGATGTTGGGAAGCGGATCCATAATGTGCCATGTCCAGGATAGGGTTTGAAGGTGGATCCGCCAAGCACAATGTACGGAGCTTGTTCGGATGCAAATGCACAATATACTACATCCCACTATATATCCAGACCGATGATCAGAGACGGATCCACCACACATAACATCTGGGATAGGGCTCGCTGGTGGGCCAACCACATGTTACGTCCAAAGATGTATTCTATGTTTGAAGCTGGATCCACCAGCGAGAGGACTTGGTCCTGGGAGCCGGCCACGACACATGCACATACACAGACATACAGTGTGTTCTGGTGGCAGCAGTAACAACATGATTTACACCTTGCGACGTTTAGTTTTCTGCAAGAGGCAATGGATCAGAACATGTTAATCACAGTTTAGAATCTAACATACATCTCGAAGTTGTGGTATACCTTTTAAGTTGGATACTTGTCTGCACCTGTAGAAAAAAGACAGTACTATGGTCGTTGCGATTGTGTTTTTCGGTTTGTAAGACGATTACACCTGTATTTCTAAGACACAATGGTAGCACTTGCATGAAAAACGTATGAGACATGGCCACCCATCGCGGATTTTGGTTCAGTACTATATCATATCACCGGCAATCAATTATTGGCAGAGTATTATACTCAGTAGTAGGGGAAGCTTGATAGATTCGACTTGAGCATCACTCTTATAAAGTATGTGTGTGTGTTCCAACATGTGCAAAGGGAATGGCTACGTTCAGACGCATGGAAGTATGGATTTAATGCGGAGTACTGTGATAACAAGGGAAAAGTATGTCAGGTCATAGGAATGGTACAGACATTTCTATTTCCAGAGCCACAGCCGTCACCAGGGTGTATTTCCGATACTAAGCTCATTGTCGAATGTCATCCAATTGAGACAGCAATCGTAATATTCAGTTGTAAGTACAATGATAAAATATAAGTGTGGCCGGTTTCCTAGGATGATTCTGTCTGCGCTGGTGGACTGTGGCGGGAATAATTCACGTTTTCAGCTAACGGTAGGAGCTGTCCGAATGGAGAGGCCTGTTGGGATGCAGGAATGTAGCTGACTTACCCATGGCGTCCTCTAGATGGTCGAATATCGAACTAATGCATAGTATGTGTAGGATAGCATTCGTGATCACGTGGATATCTGAGAAGATTTGATATGGACGTGTGTTCACACTGGACCATTATTCCCTCCTATGTAAATTGTACGGTTTAGTGCTTCTATACATTTCGCGCCTTTCTTTAATTGATGGGACATCGATTGTGGTGTGTGCATCTAGCAAGTGAAAGACAGGTGGAAGACATGTTTCCTGGTTATGTAGACATGAGAAACACCTTAGCTCACTTTGTATAATATAAGAATGATTTGAAATCTGTTACATCACTGACATCGGTATTCGCGAGTGGAAATATCAGATTTCACTATTTTTTTCTAGTTATCACGTAAAGGTCTTCGCAGATGGGATAAGTTTCTAGTTACTCAGTGATTTGCAGGATACTACACCTCGCTTAAGTTTCGGGTTTCTAGAGAAATAATTTCCAGTCTATATCTTCCAAACTATACCGTGCGAGTGATACTACTGCTATGCAAGCGATATTGCTGTGTGCTTGATATCGAAAAGTGTCGCGTAAATCGTATGATATTCTGAATGAGGGAAAATGTTTAGTGTTGCTAGGAGTATACCTGTAGTGCATGTTCTTATGCTATCTGTCTTTGTGGTATATGTACAAGTGTCTGGCTGTCGATAGCTGTATGAATGATGCAAAAGTAGTGATTTTGTATGCCACAGGATACGAACTGACATGGTCCACGGTGATATATTGTCTGGCTGGAGATCATTTTGACTCTCTAATGCTCACGCTTTCGTCCTCAGTGGCCGAGCAGTGTAACTGAGTTAGAAACTTTACGATCTGTAGGCCGCTTTTGCAGGGTTTAACTGTCAGTGCAATATGGCAGTCTGTACAAAATAGTTTTGCCACTGAAAGTCTCGCCTGCAGAAAGAAATAGCTGGACAGTGCTTCCACACCAGAAGCATCAGTAATTTGGCGGGTAAATTCAGTAAGAGCTGGTCATAACGCTCTATTTATTCACAAGACATCCTTTGTGCTGGGACAAAGGAACATACTCATAGCGGTGAGAACACTTGCGTTTCGTAGATGTTTGTTGGAAGGCAGACTTAACGATTTCCAGAAAGGGTAACACGTGATGGACGGGGTGCCACGTTTGGACCATCAGGAGAAATGCATTCGACGTTATTCTGGTCCATTTTCGTAAACAGCTCTTGTTATGACAAGTATTTCCTAGCAGATGAACTGAGACATGACGGAAGCTCCTAGCAAAGCGACCATTAAATATTTCTGCGATATTTTACAATTTCCGAGAGGTCGCTTTTACTGTTATTTACATAGCCAAGTAACGTCAGTATAACATTGAGAAACTTTTAATTGCATCTGTGATGGTGATTCGCTACGTGAAAATTTCGCGGTGATGCATCAGCCACGCTGGGCAAGTAAACACTTGCATGGCTAGACGCAGCTCGCGTGCCGCATTAAGATTACTAGGAACAATTTGCCCAGTTCTATTCTGGGAAGCATTTTTAACATATTTCTATAGCGTGCCCTGTGACATCAGTATAATATTGAGAATCTTTTAGCTGTGTCTGCGTGGTTGAGTCGCTTGGCAATTAGGTCTTCGCTGGACTGTAGGTAGAGAGACATCACGCGAGCAATGGTAACACATGCGTGACCAGACGGTGACTGCAGGTGACTTGGTTCTTATTTACATAGACACGTGACGTCAGTATAACACTCAAAGAATTCTAACTGTATACCTGAAAGTAGATGCGACTTTCACCTGCTGGCCATAGGTGACAGTGGCCTGAGATCAATGGCTTACGCACTGCATTCGTCTTTTCAACGGTGGCTCGTGGCAGTGTCAGCGTGTGCCCGCGATGGAGCCTCTAATACGTTGCGGTTGACGATATTTCGAATGCATTTTTCACGTGCATTGAGTGTTTGTGCACTAAATTATTTTCAGCTGTTGTGAGCATGTTGGCAGTGTGTTATATATGCATTATTTTGACAATTTCACACGTAGTGGATGTGTCTGTTGCATTATATTGTGAACAGGTCTGTAGGCTGCGTTATGCATTATTTGGTCAGTTTAGAATTAGTGAGCATGTCTGCAGAGCATTTTACATGCACAAATCTGGCAATTTAAAAGTTGTTTTCATGTCTGCACATCAGCGTATTGCATTATTTCTGTGACTTACGAGCAGTCTGGCTGCATATGGTGACCCCTAACATGTCAGAACGAGTTTTTTTGAAGCAGTCTAATAAATAAAGTACGTGAGATCCATCCCTAAGTAAATTATTCCAAAATAAATAAAGTACACTCCATCCTATCCAGCAGCTGAGAACAGGCTGAGTCCTTTTCCCTCCATTTTTCTTACAGACCACCATGTTGGACTACATCACGAGATTGATGACAGTGCACTCTGCTGGTGGTACTGCATACCAGGTCAGTTGGACTCTAGACCTCATGGTGGACACAGTGGATGGAGCTACTGCCTCGAATTGCTTAAATAAAGACTTACATCCATCCTATCCAGCAGCCCAGTAAAGGCTGAGTCCTTTTTCCACCAATTCCTAGGAAGAGGTGGCGGTCAGCTGACTTATGTTAGTGGAGGTAGCTGAAGTGACCTTTCTTCCCACCGTTTACCTAGATTAGTCGAGGTAGCCCAGTGACCTTTGTTCCATGAAAATATGAACTTCCCGCCATTTTCTGGGGGAGGGAGGCTGAGGGGTGGGAGGATGAAGGGCGGTGATTAGGTTAGTGGATGTAGCCCAGTTGACCTATTTTCACACCAAAATTTGAACTTCCCGCCATAACGTCATTATGAGGTTGCCACTTCTATCACCGCCACCTTGGATCCACCAAATTGAATCAATTTGGTAACACTGCAACATCGTGTGGTGCCTCCCTTGTCCCGCCACTGAGGTTCTCTAATACTCAGCTGGTTTATTGGGCGAGTTCGTCAAATTCCTTTGTGTGCAATCTCGCATGTAGGTTAACTGGAATGTCGAATAGCTATCCATAAACTATATGTTTCTCTTAGTGAAGCCTAGTTTTTCATCTCTTTTCCATATCACATCCGTTCACACTGTTACGTTTTGCTATGTAAATGCTAAGCGATATAAATCTTCTAGCGTTAAAAGGTTTTGCTTTTCAAGTGGCTTCAAGTGGCTCTGAGCACTATGCGACTTAACTTCTGAGGTCATTAGTCGCCTAGAACTTAGAACTAATTAAACCTAACTAACCTAAGGACATCACACACATCCATGCTCGAGGCAGGATTTGAACCTGCGACCGTAGCGGTCGCTCGGCTCCAGACTGTAGCGCCCAGAACCGCACGGCCACTCCGGCCGGCTTTTGCTTTTCACATTTAACCAAATATAGCATTTATGATGATAATTTATGGCAATGTTTGCCGACAAGACAAAGAATGCAACCTTTAACACTAGATTGCGTACTCACGGCAGTTCTCCTTGGCCGTTTTTTGGTACGACTTGGAAAGAGAGAAAAATTAATGAATGATCGCCGATTCGTCGGTTCTCGATTGTGTTCAGGAGACGTACAGATTGATTGCGCGTAAATAGTTTCTCAAATGACCTCTTAACCCGGATTCCTTTCACGCAATCAGACTCTTCAATGAAATTATCTAAGGAACCTATTTGCATAATAAAAAAATTGGAAATGAATGCAAAACAGTGAAATTTTGTAAAAAAAAGTTGTCAGATCGGAAATTGAACACATTAATGGTCTCCCAAATACAATCGAGATACCGCGATAAAGAGCGAACCTGTAACAAAGTACATTTAAACATAAACATTATTTGTGGTTAATTTAAAGAAAAGAAAAAGCATAGATTTTCTGTACAGTGAAGCATCAATATATTCTCAAAGAACAAAGGCGTTAAACTATAAACATTAACAAATTTACAATGAATACAAAACTTACATTTTTATGTTTTTCTCGTACATGGAGCAGTCCAATAATCGCTGCTTTTGTATGTGTGATATTTTGTAAAAATTAAATGTCCTGGCGTGCGCATAAGTATTTTTTATCGTCACAAGGTTTACAAAAGCGTTTTTTTTTCTTGGTGATAACGTGGTTTTTCACACTAAATGAAATATAACTTGTAGCGGTGCTACACAACACATCTTAAAAAGTCGGCGACCAAACATCAAAGGTAATGAAGTACATGTTAACATATCGGCGACCAGAAGTACAACTAACTATAAAGACTCTAGAATTTTCCTAACAAATGATAAATTGTTCTTTCTTCTGTTTCGCAGCTTCTTGCTATCAAGCGCTGCGGCAATGATTTTAAATATCAGCGCCCAGCGAGTCATAGTGTTTAAAAGTACCTTTTAACGCTGGCCGCGCGTCTTGGTATAGGCGCACGTTATAAACAGATTTCGTTTCTTTACTCTCGCGTTGTCATGCTTAGTATCATTACAAACTACAGCTTGATGGCTGTCCTTTTCACATATGCAAAATGTCTGAAATCCAATAATATCACAATCTGTACAGCAAGAGTTGTAGGATTTTTCATTCTACTCCCACGCATTATCGTACATTCATTCATCTGAAGCAGCCTATCTCAACATAAAGAAGGAGTCACAGCTTGACCACAGCGAAAACATTCAAGCGAAGAAATTAAGCAAGTGCCTGGTACAACACAGAGTGCCTGGCCTCTGTGTGAAAGACAAAATGTATGTTGATTTACAATAAATTTGTTTATTACTGTCTATGATCACAGACTGCAGGTTTCGGTCAGCAGTGACTATCTTCGGACTGTTTTAAAAATACCTCCTAATATAATGGAACCACAGTGGCAGTGCAACAAAATAAACACAAAATCAGTTCCGCATTGTCACACATATGTAACATGTGGTATATACTAGAATCATCAGACCAATGTTGACCGAAAACGACAGTCTGAGGACCTAACACGTTTGTGATCATAGATGGTAATAAATAAATTTATTCTACACTTTGTGTATCATTGGTCGCGGCTTGTGGTATGTTAATTTTTTATGATGGGCCTATGGATATTTAATACGTATATTACACTTTACACCTGCTCTCAGAGGTGCAAGATGAAGAGTTGTGTCGAATCCAGGATAAAGGGAGAGTCTCTTGTGGGCACAGATGTGTGGGGAGAGGAACTGGTGGTGGGGCAGTGTGGCAGGGCGTATTGTTCACTGGAAGACCCTCACAGAACCGCTCAACATCTATAACACCCCCCTGCTTCCCGGGATTTGCGAAATTACAAGTTGACAATGGCCGTGAATTATGAGTTTTGACCCGCGTCGGGATAAGGCATCCGAATCCGAAGTAAATAATGATTATTCCGCGGAAAACAGGAGACGTTATAACTTGATCGTTATTGAATGAGTAATTTCATTCAATAACGATCGGTAAATGAAATAATGGAAATAATTTCGAAATAAATTTTGCCATTGGAACTTTTGCCGAAAGAAATGATTAAGTTGTAAAAGCAATTAAAAAATCGGTCGCCAGGTCAACTGATGAGCGACAGTACTGTTAAGTACGTGAATAATTGTGTCAAAAATAAAGTTTACCTGTTTGTAGCGCAGCAGGTGGAACGGGAACTTTTACGTAAGTGCTGTGTCAGGTTCAGTAGTCATGTAAAACAATGTCATAACAATCTAACTACACTTATTTTGTTCATAATTTGTCAGCTAAGTGCAATGCTGACAACACAGATAATTATCTATCGAGATTTTGAATAATGGACTATCATTCTGTGTTTAAAATTAGGTACTCTGCACAGTTTAATCTACTGATAATGAAATATAAGGCCAGTACTTGATTAACTATGTTTTGAATGATAATAATTCATTAATTGGGGGATTGTCAGGTGGAATAAGCTTTATAGTTTCATGAGATATCCTTGAATTAACTTCAGCTGAATATGCAGTGAAATAAATCTTAATAATCAAATTTATTACTTCAGTCTATTATTAAGTTACTACGGTTGGCGTAAGCTTATTAACTGCAACAATGAACTGTGATAACCAGTCTGAAATTTACTCTTCACCAACTATGCAAATAATTTGATAATTAACATATATTCTCTTGATAATGGCGTGACACACTCGGTTCAATGAGGTAAGGATTGGAAGGAACCTACTTGGTGTTATTGTCGGGTGGAACGTAACTGCAACACTTCGATTATAAAGTGCTTGTTATTAACTGTTCAACTTCAGAGAAAAGCACAGTCTCTGGCAAGCCTTCTACAATTTTATCCTACGGCAATTACGTAGATCTTACTTCCTTCGTTGTCGGTGGATCGACGGAAGTCCACGGCGGCGACGCAATGTGGCAGCGGGCTTTTACTGTTGTGACTTGGGCCCACATTGCGCTTCACATTTAAGTCCTCGTTCTTCAGCACTATGCCCATTAATCCATAGTAACTTGCCCGGCCATGCTTCCAGATATGCCGACCGTTACTTTCCCGTCGTACTTAGATCCACACACTAGCCGTTAGATGTAACACAGCTAGGACTAGCAGCACTCGACTGTACGTCTTACTCCGAGCACGGCGTCACTGCTACTACTGCCCGCTGGCGCGCTTCCGCGCCCAGAGGCGCGACAAAACAATCTCAACGTTAACTAAATATGCCCTGACTTGCCAGTCTTAAATATTACATAATTTAAACATAGTATTTACAATACATATTTACACTAGACAATACATCGTATAGAAACAGTTTCATGTGTTAAGTAAGCGAAAAAATTCATGGCAAGGACTGTGTTGTAGCGTCACAAATCTTGCTATGGAGTGTCATGGAAACAGGCCCACCAGCCAATAGTGCAATCGGCAGATATGCGGCAAGTGGTAACGTACAGATAATACGCTAACTCGTTGTGTGCAGCACTTCCTTATTCCCTAGCTTTTCTCTTCAGCCTTCAGAAATAAAATACTATTCCGAAAGAAAAAGTGGTATGACAGAGATTTACATTAAGTGGGGGTGGTGTACTCAAACGAGCGTACTCGCTGGGTTCCTCGCCACCTAATACAAGATTACAAAGAGCAACCAAGGACCATATGTGCGGAATTGATAGCTCGTTACAAGACAGATTTTGACAAATTTTTATCGATCATCGTCATGGGCGATGAAACATGGATTCATCACTTTGAATCTGAAGGACTACAGCAATCCGTTAAGTGAGGCCACGCCACATATCCTTCGCATAAAAACTCTAAAGCAGTGTCCTCAGCTGGTAAAGTCATAGCAACGATCTTCAGGTCTTCAGGAACTCTGAAGGGGTTATTTTGTTCGATTTTCTCCCTCATGGTGCAACGATCACCTATGAAGTGAATTGTGCTGCCCTTAGAAAATCAAATAAACGACTTCAGCATGTTCGTCGCCACAAAAAAGTAAAAGAATCTCTGCTTCTCCATTACAATGAACGGCCTCACACGGGTCTGCACACCCGAGAGCAACGCACAAAACTTCATGGGACTGTTCTTCCTCAGCCACACTAGAGCCCGAATCTCGCACCTTCCGACTTCCATCCGTCTGGCCTGACGAAGGATGCACTCTGCGGGAAGCAGTACGTGGATGATGTGGAGGTTACAGATGCAGCGAGATGTTGGCTCCAACGTCGACCAGTAGAGTGGTATCAAGCGGCCGTAAAGGTCCTCCCCGTAAGGTGACGTAAAACCATCAACTGAGCTGAGATTCTTTTCAAAAATAGGGTTGTCCAGACACAACAGTGGCGAATAATATGGTGTATTGAAATCTCGAATAAAATCGCCCAGTTTTCAGCAAACACATGTGTTGCATTACTTACTGAACGTCCGTCGTAGATCGCGAGTGATTGTGGAGAAAGACATGCGAGTGCCCATTTCCAGTTTCAGGGACTGATGGTGAGGGAGTAAGCTCATCATTACCATTTATTTCCTTGCAAAAATAAGATGTAATAACATGAAAAGTTGATTAATCCTTTCGTGGGCAAAATTATTGAGCAGTTTTTTTTTAATGAATGGAGATCAGATAGTAGTTAACAGATACATATATTTATCATACAGAATATCAAATTTGCTCCAACTGTGAAAGTGAGATCACACAACTAGGTGGGAAGTAAATGATGACTAACTGAAAACTTCAGCTGCCGACAGGTGTTGTTGATATACCTCGATGTGGGCAGGTGAAAATGTGGGCCCCGACCGGGACTCGGACCCGCGATCTCCTGCTTACATGGCAGACGCTCTATCCATCTGGGCCACTGAAGACACAGATGAATAGCGCGACTGCAGGAACTTATCCCGTGCACGCTTCCCGTGAGACTCACATTCCCAAATGTCCACAATTCTACATATATATTGTACCTTATAAACATTTGTCCAACTCCCGTCCACATCGAGGTATATCAACAACACCTGCCGGCAGCTGAGGTTTTCAGTTAGTCATCATTTATTCCAGGGAAAAGCTGCACGGTCATCAACAGTAACTGTTCTTTCGAGAACAAGTTACTGTCTTCGTATATATAGTTAAAGGCTACCCAGCCATTGACCTTCGTCTCTGCAAATGCGCACAGGTTGCCCAAACTCTTACGGGAATCGCCAAAGCGTGCGCGAGTAATGAGTGGGTGGGCAAATGTGTATAAGGTACAGTACATATGTAGAATTGTGGACAGTGAGTCTCATGGGAAGCGTGCAAGGGATAAGTCCCTGGCTGTCGCGCTATTGATCTGTGTCCTCGGTGGCTCAGCTGGATAGAGCGTCAGCCATGTAAGGAGGAAATCGCGGGTTCGAGTCCCGGTCGGGGCACACATTTTCAGTTGTCCACATCGAGGTATATCAACAACACCTGTCGGCAGCTGAGGTTTTCAGTCAGTCATCATTTATTCCAGGGAAAAGCTACACCGTCATTAACACTAACTGTTCTTTCGACAAGAAGTTACTGTCTTCGTATATAAGGTGGGAAGTATTTTTCCCACTGCCCATCCTTGGAGTTAAATGACAAAAACAACTTTATCAATATTTGTCATATTTATTTGATAAATTTACTTCTCTTGTTACAATGATTGTTCACAATTACTTGCCATGAAATTTTCTGAAACATGGCTATATGCAAAGTGCTATTTGACAATATGTACAAACACAGCGAGTGCTCTTTTCCGCAGCTTTGGTACTACAATGACGGCACGTCCAGTAGGTTTCTCCTAAAATGGGTTGATGTTCCCCTACAGCCACATGACGAAAATCTTCAGGTACTTTCCCCCTTTTTGCCAGAAAGACAGGTTTTTGTCCACGCCTCTTTTAGGGTGAGAAGCCAGCGATCAATTGTCTGGCTAGATGGATCCCGTATGTAAACTGATCATGCTGTCCACTTTCTCTTTTACTTATTTTCCACAGGATAAAACAGTTCACTGCAGCATCTTCCACCAGGAAATAAAATATTCTGTGCCACCATTTTACAGAACGTCTACCAATAGCATAACTTTCTCGTAATTGATCAAACTTCTCTACACCACCCATTATTTTGTTGTATTCTGCCACAACTTCAGGACAACAAATCTTTGTACTAGTACCATCCTTGTTTTTCCTTTTCACTGTGGCTGTTTCTCATGGGTCATGAACTGAGGACAGGAAAGTGACTGGACGGTTATCCATCCATTTTACTGCAGAAATGGCATCTTTTGTTTGAAACTGGAATTCTGCTCGTTCCAATTTTACGTTTTCCTTCATAAATTTGGGTGAATCAGAAGTATTTATGTTATACTATAGCTTTGAGGAAAAAATCACAAAATGTCACGCAAACAGCACTGAAAGGCTCCTCTACAGAGCAACACTCAGCTATACAATGCCTCTCAGAGAAGGTACACCAAAAACGACGGGACCTTCCGTTTGAAAGTAGTATCCTATACTGTTCACTAGGTGAGAGCACCGTACAGAGGTGGGAACTGTGAATCCCACGGGACTAAGAGCGAGTTCATTGTAGTGGGAAGCATGTTTCCAACGGCTCACGGAAGGGTTAGAGTATTATGCCAACAGCTAATAAAGAAATAACTACCGTTATACGAATTTTTGAAACTTACAGTTTATTTACTCCAGATTCGAGTGGGATATTTTATGCGGAAGGCGCCGCGGGCGTTAGTGTTTCAGACAGGCACGTAATGGACCCAAAAAGTTTGAAAGCAACAAGAGTTGTGTTCTGGCAAGAAGAAACAAACTTCCTCGATAAAAGTACTAGTTAATGATTGTACATAAAACAAACTTCCTCGATGAAAGTACTAGTTAATGATTGTACGTAGTTAATTATTTTTTTTCTGGTATTTGTTTCTAGAGGATGACTGCGAAACAGAATCAGAAGAGATTTCTAGAGCGCCGAATCAGCCGTGTAGGCCAGGAATGTCGTTCAGGAGCGGCTGCAGCCGATGCTACTGCTCACCGGATGGTATGTCAGTTGTGTGCAGGTCCCAGCCTTGCCACGGCGTCTCTGGTGAGTTTTTGCCTTCCAGAGCACAATTTTGTGCCGCTATATCGTGTAAGGGGTGCATCACCTTCTTTATCAATGTCACCGTCAGTCTTATGCAGCAACTGCTAGACTGAGGGCTACGCAAGACTTTTCCATGATTTACAGTCTTCAATTTATGTATCCATGTCTCACCCGCACGTTCTCTGACGTTATCTGCTCAGCCTGTATTGTCGTCTCTGACTATTACTGTCTCTTGGGGATCACATCTATGCACAAGGCTTACAGGTTGTGCATGTGCATATAATTTTCATTACAGACATAGTTACGTATTCCACACCAGTCTGTTCACTTATCTGTTTGTATGTTTCACAATGTCTCTCCTAGTAACAACTGGTATTCATACGTCTACTGAATAACCGCCAGTTGTTGAAAATTTTTAACATTAAAAATCCATATACTTCGTCAGTCTGGAATCAGTTTAAACTAGCAATACACACGGTTTGAAAATTTGTTTCACATAAATGGCAAGCTCAGTTGGAAAAGCGTCTAATGTTTACTCCAAGTTATTTCTACTCCTTTCCTTATTTCATTTCTTGTCCATTTAGGTACTTTCTTCATCTTCTTTAAAAAGGTCAGTGACTCATTGGCTTCGTTATTAATTTCAAATAATTTGTTTTCCCTGTGTTGCTCAAGTATTAATTTAGTTTTATTATAATTGATGCTCCGGCCTACTTTCAGACATGCTGTATTAAGGGCTTCTATGCTTTGTTGAATTTAACGGCACTTAAGTCATCGCACTAACGAAAGTGATGTAGATATATTCCATTATTACGTATTCCGTTAGAAATCTGAAGGCTTCCCTTACTGCTTGTTACAATAGACTGGTAATATTTTATTTCATTTACCGATTCCTCTTTCAGTTCTGAACTTTCGACTATACTGATGAAATCTATAGGGAATTGTAGAATTAACACATACCTTCTTCAGTGTAAATACGTTGTTTACTCATGAACGGTTAGTATCGATTTAGTTGAAAATGAGTTAAATGCTAAGATCCCAGGTGGAGTGCTAACTGATATTAGGTTCGTGCATAATTTCGTTGCGTTTTAGTTTTGCATGATGATATATCATTTGTATTGGGTTAATTTATCGATTATCATTTCTTATTTTGTAGTTCACCATTGCTATTTGAGTTTACATATTGTCATATTGTTATTTGGAGATACTTAATGGAGCTGTGGGCGCTACAAAATGGAGTACCAAGTGGAGAAAACTGAACATTTCCAACATATTCTTCTGTTTGAGTTCAGCAGAGGAGTAAAAGCAACGGAGGAAGCCAGAAACATTTGCGCCATGTTTGAGGATAATGTCACTGAACACAGCAGGGCAAGAAAATAGTTTTTTCGTTTTAAGTTTTTGAGTCATTAGTGACTCAACGCTTAGGAAGACCTTCATGAATGATGCAGCTCGTTTAAACACATTGATCCACAATGATCCATGTCCGTACACTCGACAATTGCCAGATGTGGTGAACTATGATCTTTTTATCATTCAGCGACATTTTCACGCAATGAGGTAGGTTCAAAAATGGCATATGTTGGTAGCGCAAGTTTAAGGCAAAACAACCATAGAAACCAGCAGGTATCTTGTGTGCATCTCTGCTTGCTCGTCATCAACTGGCTCTTGAACAACACCGACCATCTTATTGTTCATCTTTACTCGTTACGAGAGATTGTGTCTTTATGCTACTATAAGAAAAAGAGAGAAATGGTTGAGCCCAAACAAAGCGGGAACTCCCCATACAAAGACCTGCGTGCACACATAAAGGATAATGTTATGCATTTGGTACAATAGCGGCGGTGTGGTGTACTGTGCATTACTTCTCTCAGGTGTAACCAACACTGCTGACTATGGCCAACAGCTGAGACGTCTAGTAGACGCAGTCCAAGAGCAAAACGAGGAAGACTGCGTGAAGTAATGCTACTCCACGATAACACCCTCCCGTATTCTGCTAGACTGAAAAAAAAACCGCTATACACGAATTTGATTGGGAAGTCACACCGCACCCACCTTATTCACCTGACCCTGTACCCTCAGAGTCTCATCTTTTCTTCTCTCTATGGAACAATCTTCAAGTAACTTCCTGTCCGGAAGAAAATGCTTTCCGAACATGGCTCGACTAGTTATTCGCCTCAAAACCACGTCATTTCTACAGTCGCGGAATCGAATAGTTACTGCAGCGTAGGCAATACTGTCGTATGTAGTGAAAGAAACTATGTTATTATGACTACAATCTGTGTTACGAGTTACTGTTGTGTTTATTAAACTTACGGTAAAGCGCTATGAACTTATGCACGAAACCAATACATATTTCTCTACTTTACAGTTTTGTTTACAGATTTGCGAAATTTCCATTCTGCTACATCTATACATTCGTATGTTCAGTCAGAGCTCTGGAAAGCTGGAAGTAATTTCTACCATAGTTGGTGCGACTATGACAACTTACTGTATGGAAAAAAATTACAGTGGAACTTGTAGAGCTCTGAAAAGATTTAAACTATCAATTTTAAACGTGAAAGTGCCTAAATATTTAGAGCAGGATCATCACTAAACAACATTTACTCAGACAACATCAAATTTACTGGAGAAATCACGTTCGTATTTACCAAACAAAAACCGCGTCTATTTACGTATTACAACAATCCAAGGAATAAGTTTTGTTAAAACAGGTTAAACCTACCGTGATACTCCAAACAGGTAGCAGATTTTAAAGCTTCGTTTCTTTAATTTACATTTTTCACATTATAAGTTCTATTTTCTGTGAAACAGTAATACAAACTGGGCTCAGTCTTTCACAGGCTGTTATAATATGTATGGTTATTATTTTAAAACGTTTCTGCTGAATTTCATGTTATAGAAAAAATGTTATATGCTATTCTATGTGACATTTTTTGTTAAAATATTCGTATTCAGATAAAATAATGGCAATTTTTCTTACTGCAGCCCCTTTCTCCCAAAACATTTTTAAATACTGAATAAAGCCTGTTTAACAACGCTCAAACATTTTTCACAATATCTTAGGCTGATTCCAAGAAAAATGTTCCTAAAACTGGCAGTTTTAGCAAGGAAAACATACAACCTTTTGTGTCCCTTTAACATTATACTGACCTGCAGCATAGCCTAAGGTGTAAGTTAAGTGGGGAGGTGACCGACTGCAGGCTGGCAAAGCAGTATCTAAGGAAGGAGTTGGTTTACTGTAAACCCTGGAGAGAAAAAAGTTTACTGTAAGCTCTACGCCTACATCTACGCTCTGCAAATCATTGTGAAGTGCCTGGCAGAGGGTACACCCCAAAAGACTTTAGCGGAGAAAAGTTACTTATAATAAACCAGGCTGAACACTGCTTAAAAGGACCTTTAGTGAACTTGAACAATGGACTGAAATTGATATTTTCAAGAAAGTCGTGACCAACAAGGTAGTATCAGAGGGAAAAATACCTATGTTGTTTCGCAAGCCACTTATTACAGAAGATAAGGAGGCCAATTTAAAAACTATGGCTGAATTTTTGGTAAAACCTAAAAGCAAACTGTGTTCTGAATGAATCGCATCTTAAAATTGTAACTATTTGACAGTGTGAAGGTATTAATGAATGTCAATAGTTTTGTGTCAATAAACTCGGATTTTAAGAAGGTTAAGTTTTGTATTACTGGTTCATTTCTATTACCATCATCAGCAACAGTAGGTAATCAGTACCTAATGCTGTATTAGCTATTATCTGATGAAACATTCATCAAAAGGGTGAAAGTGCCTCTGGTACTGTTTTAGTTCAAATACTGTGAATGTATATCTGACTGTGTGTTCTGACCTTTGCGTTTTTTCAGTTGGTCTTGTTTAATTTATGTATTTTTTATGATTGAGCAAAGTGTAATATGTCTTAAATGTCTAAACCTAGTTTGAACTAGAAAACTGGAAGAATGCAATAGACAAAGAAAGTATGCAACTTCTGAAAGCCTGATAATAACCTAGTTTGAACTAGAAAGCTGGAAGAATGCGACAGACAAAGAAAGTATGCAATTTCTGAAAGTCTGATAATACCAATTACATCTTGAATTCTTTAGAAATCACTAATATTGTTAATGCTGTTGTTGGCATGTCTCCATTTTCGAAAATAAAATCTGCATCAGGTGCAGACAGATGTTACTTGTTGGTTCTTGTGTGAAAAATAGGCAAAGTGTGTTGTTGTTTTATTTTACATACGTATTTCCCAACTGTGTTTTGCACTAAGGATATATAAATGCTGCACCTACAAATCCTTTTCTGATGTATTTCCTTTTAGGCCAGTGTTGTCTACAGTTGTAATCCACTAGAAATTTAAACATTCCTTCAAAATCCTAGAACATCAGTCAATCTTCCCATCTACCCTCTCTGATCCATATCATGCAGGTTATTAATTTCCACCCACCTTCTCTCTCACACTGAACACCTGCAGTATTCTCATACTTTCCATGTACTTGATAACAATGGAAACAGTTGTTTCATCCCTGGTTACCAGCCCTGTACTCTGCCACATATGTACCAGCATACCCCCAGCCTTACACTTATATGCACTCCACATCCTATCTCAATGTAACTTTCGCCACTTCCTCTTACGTACAGATTCTTCCACCTCCAACAGAGACTACCTATGCTTTCCACGCCAGAGCTACTCATCTCTGCATTTTCCTCTTTCCTATTCCTGCAGTTAATATGAGGTAGTCCTCCCCATCTTTTGCAAAATACTGTCTCACAAAAACAATGTCTCCTATTGCTTAGCTCCCATAGCTCAATGCAGTAGAGTGAAATGTTCAATTTTATTACAAACATTGACATTAATACATCTGTTTTAAAAGACAGAGATTTTTTTTTAGTACCCTCAACATACAACTATCATTTTTAACTATTTTAAAATAACATGCAAATGTTTATCGTTTTAAGTCTTCTTTGTAGCTGTACACCCATGCTTCGTGACTGCTCTTGGCTGAAGAGTGCTGCCAGCCCAGCATGTACACAAACTAATATTTCCCATGTGAATTTCCTTCTAGGAACATTACTACCATTGCAGTCAAACTGTGGAGATAAAGATGGATGTAGAGATAATACACGAGATGATTCACATGGAGAAAAAGGTGAAGGTGGAGGAGGTGGAGGTGGTGGTCAAAAGGAGAAAAGTGGTGCTCTTACACTGCTGGTTGACCAACCATGCCAGCCAGGAGATATTGTTTATGAAGATAAGTGCGTTACCTGCTATTGTTTACTGGATGGTGCTAGCGTGTTGTGCTTAATAATGGATTGCGAACCTACAGACATTGGTGAGTTGTATTTCAGAACTAAACCACATTTTGTTTTTTCGTGTTATTTGTTAATAGTAAGATACTTCTTGATCACACATGAAACACTCTGTTGCTCTGTAACACTACACAATCAGCGACCAGAACTCTTCAGATATGTCAAAAGATCGCTGAACGACTATTTTAATGTTGCTACACCTTACTTGGCCTTTCATGGTACATTTATTTCTCGAAACCTCTGTCGAAAAGGTTCCAATAAAAATCATTTCTTCTTCATTTCATCATACACTGTAGTGACAGCCCTGATGCAAGAGTTTGTATCACGAAACATTATGAAGATTTGTGTTACAGACCAAAATCCCGTAAGAAAATGTATTATAAGTACCACTGTTTTGCATGTCCCAGGAGAATGTAATAATTAATAACATTATGGATAATATTAATTACAATTATAGGAGTTTAGTTCAGTGTGCAGTTATCTATGAGAATATTTCATGCCATGCAATTGGCAGAAATATGCAGTTACATCTCAACAAAATGCCATCCTGGTGCAAAAATTGGCAACTAGCTTAACCACAGAGAAAGGAAAGTTGTGCGCTCCACACTACCTAGAAGTGTGGTATAATTTGATTATCAGATTATTGGGTACCATCTACTGTCTTCCAACTTAAACAGATACGTGGGGGTAACAATGTAAAAGTATTTGAAGTAGAGTGACCGTAAAGTTTTAGCTGTAAGTAGGGCAAATGGGAGGCAACAATAAATTCTGACAAAAGAGTGTAATAGATACGTTGCGAAAACCCAACCCAGAGACGCTAGAAAAAAGTCATAATACATCTAGCAGGAATATGCTCTCTAACATGAAGAACTGTGACTTAAGCGAGAAACTATGAATGTTATTCAGGACTGCTAATAGCAGTCCTAAGTAGATTGTGTAGATGAAAAGGAACATATACCAGTTCATACATTAGTCATCCATTTCGGTCTCTGGGAAGGGCTTCCAAGGGGGAAGTGAGCATGAAGAGAAGAAGAAAAATCGAAAGAAAATATAATGTTCATTGAGATGGGGCATGGAATGTTATATGTCCATAGGGGGGATTTATCGATCCAGCAAGAAGAATTAATATAAAAAACCTTAAGTGGTGACATGATAGAAAGTACCCTCAGCATTGTATATAACGGCATTTCACAAGACTTTGACATTGAAACATCTGCTGAACATCGTAAAGAGTCGTCATTTTATTCTCCTTGACATCACCAACTTCATCCCTCATTATAACTGTCATCATCAAGCAACAAATCTCTCCCCTCCCCACATTCATTCAATTTACCCCTCCTCCCCTCCACTTCATTCCTAACTACAACAGATCATTGCAAAGTACTAAAAAGCAAAGAACCAATCAAAATTCCAAGACAGTAGAACCAGCCCAACTGTGTTAATGGGACATTAAGAAACCACTCCTCGGTCCAGCACACAGTTTTAATCCTCCAGGAAGTTTCATATCAGAGCACACTCCGCTGCAGAGTGAAAATCTCATTCTCGAAACATCCCCCAGGCTGTGGTCAGGCCATGTCTCTGAAATATCCTTTCTTTCAGGAGTGCTAGTCCTGTAAGGTTCGCAGGACAGCTTCTGTAAAGTTTGAAAGGTAGGAGAATAGGTACTGGCGGAAGTAAAGCTGTGAGGAAGGGCGTGAGTCGTGCTGGGGTAGCTCTGTTGGTAGAGCACTTGCCCGCGAAAGGCAAAGGTCCCGAATTCGAGTCTCGGTCCGGCACACAGTTTTAATCTGCCAGGAAGTTTCATATCAGCGCACACTCTGCTGCAGAGTGAAAATCTCATTCTGAAAATAGAAAAGTGTAAAAAATATTTTTCAGATATAGTTAAAACAGAAGTTTTCAGATTGAATTAGGAATATGTAGTTCTCAAAAACGAATTTTATTTTAAACATTCTGCAATGCCCTGTCGCTTGTCTACGACAACAGTAGGTTGCTTTGATAAGACCTTCAAACTCCAAATGTTGCAGCATAATGTAAGATACCACAGAGGTTTGAATTAATTGTTAATCACATCTACGATGCTTAGTAAACATTACAATAGTCTAAAAGCCTGCAAAAATGCATAAGAAGGACAAAAAATTGCACTATTTATGATGAGTATCTCAATGTTTACTTCAAGTAAGACATTGTTATTATACACACACATTCGTCAGGATGGTGCCTCAAACATCGCTATGGACGTTCAAATTAAGTAAACAGTGCTATTTTCATAACTAAAAGAAAAAAAACCTTTTCTACATTCCAAGTTAGGACCAATCGACTGAAGCTACCATTTTCAGTATTATAACTGTAGAAAATATATATATATATATATATATATATATATGTTATTTCAAATACTAGGGCAGAGTTCAAAAAACACATTAAACGTCTCAGTGCTGTTTCCTTATCGAAACACATGTGCCTTAAGAAATAAAACACATTTAAAATTAGGCCTTAGAGACTGAAGCTACTCACACCTGAATACACCTGGATTAAATGTTGGACAAGCACATAGACAAATACGTATTCCAAAAGTAATTATTAAGGCACATGTATCGTGTAACACCCTCAAATTAAATATTGAAGTGTGATATCTAAATACACAAAGGGTCTTCCATCTGATGCCATTTACTGTCACACCTAACTTATTTCCCTGATAACACTAGTTAACAAATTTAAACTTTTTTCTGCATGTGGTTTGTAAATGGGTGGATTTACCTAATTTTGGAGTGCTGAATACACTGGTAAAATCAGTTTTTCTCTGTGACGTCACATTTCCTAGATACACATGGTAATAGCGAAAATTGGCACAATTAAATCAAATAAAAATATACATTCAGAACGTTTGAAATCAATACACTTTTGTACGCATATATGGGCATGATGCCAAATAAAAGGTTCAAATTAGTTCAGAAGATATTTTCACCTTGATTGACTGATTGGTTGATCTTAACGGAACAGCCAAAACAACTTAGGTTTGACCTGCAACTGTCTGCACTGAAACTAGGTTTATTGTGCGGTATCACTCCCTGTATATGTAGTAAAGTCAACCAGTGCCCTTAAATAGTGCAGGGAGTACCTCTACCAGTTTTTTGTTGGACACAATTTCTTCAGGTCTAGTTGTCCCGAAGATTCTGTATCTTTTACCCTCCAGTGCCATGCATTCAAACATTAGGTATGATGCAGTTTTTTCACCATCATCACAGATTATACATTTAGGGTCCTCTTCCATTATACCCATTGTGTGTAGGTGGTTTTTGAAGTTCCCATGACCGGTCATCAGTCCAGTCATGAGTTTGATCTCTTTCCTGTACAATCCCAGAAGTACAGAGCTTCTTTCAAAACATGGCTTGGGGGTCATTACCTTACCATGTGCATTACCTTACTACGTGCTGTTTCCTAAGCCAGTTCTGTAGTTCCAATTTGATCATAGCCTTGGTAATTGTCAAGACAGGTTCTAGTCCAATAAATGAAGTTGTTGCCCCCATCCTAGCCAATCTATAGGCTTGTTCATTGCCACAGATCCCTGAGTGGGCAGGGACCCACCCTAGGTACACCCTATTGCTTCCCCCAAGCTCCACGAGAGCCCTGTGGCAATCTGCAACAATCTTAGATCGTGCTGCAGGAGCTGCCAATGATTTCAGGGCTGCCTGGCTGTCTGAATAGATGTAGATGCTACGGTCATTGTAGCACCTACTCATATTCTCCTCCACAAATGCCATGATTGCAGTAATTTCGGCTTGGAATACAGAGGCCAGTTTCCCTAGAGAGATGCTGGTGTCCAGCCGTGGCTGAACCCCGTACAACCCTGCCCCAACGCCTTGATCTGTTTTCGACCCATCAGTGAACCAAACGATGTCCTCCGTACGGTGTTGAACTGTTTTCTCCTATTGCTCCCTACTTCCAATTATTATGTTGTAAGGCTTGTCGAAGCAGTTTTGAGTTATTATATCGTCAGCAGACATTTCCCCAGCCATACCTATATTTACCTCACTCACTATGTTAGTGTGTGATTCTTGATATCCGAATGAGACCCAGTTTTGGCCAGTTTTAAGTCTGTATGCCCCAGCTGCTGCCTCCATCTTAACCCAAAGGTGAAGTGGAGGCATATCCACCATCTCCCATCCCAGCAGTTGACGTGCTGCTAATTCCGGCCGTTATGGCTAAGCAGGCCAATCTCTGCACCTTAGCAAGCTCTTAGCAGCAACCTGCTGTTCTATCTTCTTCCACCATACTACAGCCCCATAGGAAATCCTAGATCTAACCACTATGGTGTATATCCAGTGCATACCCTTGGGGCTTAGGCCCCAGTTTTTGCCACAAGCCCTCCTAGTACTCACTAAAGTACTTTTTGCCTTGGAACAGATACTCCTAATATGAGGGGTCCAAGCTAGCTTCTCATCCAAGGTTACCCCTAGATATTTCACTGTCCCCTTCACAGGTAGAGTTTCATCTAAGAGTTTTAGATTCCAACTTGTATGCTACATATGTTTCTTCGTAAATGGCACCACAACAGTCTTCTTAGGATTAACTCTCAGATGCTGTTTAATGCACCATTTTTGCACAATGTACAACCCTCCTTGTGCCATATTCCTGACTGTGTCAGTGAATTTGCCAAGTATTACCATGACAAGGTCATCTGCGTATCCTTAGCAAAAGAACTGTCTGGAGTTTAGTTCCTCAGTGAGTTCATTCACTACTAGATTCCACAATAGAGGAGACAAAACTCCTCCTGGTGGGCAGCCTCTAGTGGTCTTAATTACCATCTTTTCATTCATCATGGTAGCCTCTGCCTTCCTTCCACTAAGCATCGCTCTGGTCCGCCTACATATAGTGGTCCCCCTGTCATGCACCTCTGCTGTCCTTACCATGGAATCGAAGGTCGTGTTACGAAAGGCCCCCCTCGATGTCCAGGAAGCTGCAGAGGGCTATTTCTTGGAAGTGAAGTGCTTTTTCCACCTTCCCAACGAGCTGTCACACATGATTTACCTGGTTGGTATGCGTGTTGGTTCAGGTGTAGAGGGACCACCCTACTTAGCCTCGCCTCCCCAACATATACATTAACCAGTTTTTCCAATGTTTTGAGAATGAAGGAGGGCAGACTGATTGGTCTCATATCCTTGGCCTTGGTATGATCAATTCTCCCTGGCTTTGGAATGAAGACAACCTTCACTGCCCTCCAAACATTGGAAATGACTCCTACTGCTAAGCTAACCCTGAATAGCCTGCATAGGACTCTTATAAGTTTTCCTCCTGCCTGTTGCAGGAGAGCTGGAAAAAGTCCATCTGGGCCAGGTGACTTGAACTGTTGGAATGTTCCCACCGTCCACTGCATTTTGTTGATGTTCACGCACTCCTTGGCCGATTCCCAGTCCTCTCTTCGAGTGCCTGAGTACCGTTGTCTCTTTGGGGTCACATGCTGGTCTGTGTTATCCGGCAGTGCATATAGAGGAAAGTGAGTTTTGAGGAGCAATTCCAGCATCTCATGTGCTGTCGTTGTATATTCCCCATCCTCCTTCCTCAACATACCTCCTGGATTAGTTGGTACTCTAGTAAGAATCTTGTGAAGTCTGGCTTGTGCAGCTGCGCCTTCCACTTCCTCACAGAATGCCTTCCAGGACCCCTTCTTTGCTTTTCTTATTGCAAGATTGTAATTGACAAGGGCCTCACGATATTTAGCCCATTGTCCTTTGCGTCTCACAATTTTCAACAGTCTCTGTACCTGTTTTCTATGCGTTTCCAATTTGTTATTCCACCAAGGAACACTCCTATTTGTGCCCTTCCTGGTGATTGTGCAGTTATCCTTATATGAGGGCACTATGGCAGAGGTAACAGCCTCTGCTACTTCCTCAAGTTCTACTGGCTTCCTTATCGTGGTTTTAATTTCCGATAAGCCTAAGTCAAGGTCCCTCCTATATATCTCCCAGTCTATTTTCCTGGGATTTGTATAAGTCATGGCCTGTCTGATTCCTATTTCAACCTTGAATTTAATGTACATGTGGTCCAATGAAGATGGCTCCAACATCACATGCCATTGTTTGAATAGCTATCCATCGTCATGGAACCAAATGTTATGTCAATTACTTTTCCCTTCTGCTATTCCCGAATGTAGGTTCATTGCCCCTATTCAGGATCTCTAAGTTGTTAACTAAGAGGAATTCAAGAAGGTACTCACCTCCACTGTTGGTGTCCTTGCTGCCCCACACTAGTTTGTGGGCACTGGCGCCGCACCCCACCAGCAGTTGGTCACCTTGCCGATGGCAAGTCTCCACCAGTCTCCTCACCTTCAAAGGAGGGGGAGAATTGTCTTCGTAAGGAAGGTATGCTGATGCCAAAATAATTTCCCTCGTGATACCTTCCTCACATTGCTGCATTTTGATGGTCACTATGTCCCTTGAGCAGAAATCCATCATTGGCATGAAAGAAATGCTATTTCTAACATAAATGCATGTTCTGGAGTTTCTTAGATTCCTAGCATAGATCAGCTTACCTCCAGTGCCTCCTAGGCCCGATATACTCCCTTTGTATAAATATTGTTCTGTATCAGGCCCACGTCCACTTCCTGTCTCCCCACGCAGCGGCTCAGGGCAGCAGAGGCCCCTTTACTGTGCTGCAGATTAATCTGCAGGCTCTGTCTTACTGCAATCTTTGAGGTCTTTGAGAACCCTGAGAGTGACCTGCAAGAACCCTAGAAAAAGTTCCAGGTCCTGTTCCCGCATCGCCTCAATCAGCAGGGTTCGTCCTTCCGGAGCAACCTTTGGTTAATCACTCTCCAGTCTTCTGTCCGGACTTCTGGGTTCTGGGCCCCTATTTTCCTTAACAGAGTCTTGGGAGAGACTTCCTTAAGGATCTTGGGTACCTATAATGATATCTTTGCGGTATTAAGAAGCTCCGCTACCGTCTTGACCAGCAGCTTCGCATATTCCCATGGGGATATCATGGGCACCTTACCCTTGAGTCATTCTACTGTGTGCACCCCCTCACAGACAAAAATGAGTGCACCACGATCTAGATGGACCCTCCTGGCGCCAGCGTCCCCCCCCCCCCCAATCTTTTCAAACAGGACCATCTGTACTAGTTCCTCCTGCTGCGAGATGATGGCCACCAGTGGATAACCTTCCTGGATAACTGCCATCCTAAAATCCGAGACTGCAGTACTATAGGTCTGTTTCCCTATTTCCTGCCTCGGTTTTTTCTGGACTCGCTTGTCCAGGGAGGAGAGTGTCATTGATTCCTCCCTTATCTGCTTACTACCTGTCTTCTTTAACATTGTGGGAGTCTGTGTGTCCCCTTCAACCTGAGAGAATTTTTTCCTGGGGTCTTGGGTTCTAGTCCCTTTACTTGTGTTTAGGAAGCGATTGTTTTCCTTCCTTTTTTCTCTGTTCCCTGAATAGCTTCCTCCTTTGGGCCCCAGACAAGTCTTTCATCTTAATCTGCTCTAGCTTTTCGGTTACAGTTCCCATTTCTGGCTCAGGTCTAGACCCTGATTCAGTGGTGGAAATGCCTTCCATCGGTTCAGTCCCTGATGTTTGGGTATCTGAGGTCTCAATTTGCCCCTCAGTTTCTTTTCCTTTTTCTGTAGTCGTGTCCATGTTGGTCCCACGAGATCTGGGGATCTAGAAGGTCCACATCATGAATACCCCGCGTGGTATAAGGCTAATTACTCAGGGAGATCGTCCGGTATCCCTGAGGCTCTGTTTGCGACACATCTGCCCATGTGCCATTCACCCCTCAGCACAGATCGCATCACACCTTGGGTTGAGTCAGGGAATAGGGTAGGACTAGGAGTGGACAGGGAAGATGGGACGTTGTGGGACACTCTTAGTCTGATCCATCAGCTGAGGCCTTTCCAGCAGAAGGTCCTCTACCTTCGGCATAGCCCTCAGCTTCCCATGGATACATAAGCCTCTCCACCCGCACAGACAGTGCTTCGTCAAGGTGTTGTTCCCTGAACCCTGAAGAGGTTTTCACCTTTAATCAATCGTCTTTGGTTTTTGAAAAATGCGACGATGGAGCTCTTGTTTGCCATTTCATCACTCTCCCTAAAAAAATCCCAGCAATAGTCACCCATCATCAAAGGGTTCCAATGGTCTTGGTAATGGAGTTCCATGCGAAGAATGTCTTGGTGAAAGTGTTCACAATGCTCATCACTTACAGCTCCCAAATTTTCTGGGACATCAAGGTGAGAATGTAAAAAGTGAATTTTAAGCAACATTCTACACCCCATGTTCTCATAGTTGTCCAACACATCATTCACAATGGTACCATAGTTTTGGTCTTTTCTGTTACTCAAAAAGTCTTTCAAAATAGGTTTAAAAAAAGACCAAGCAGCTAATTTGATATCTGTGAGTTTGGTATCAAAGTTGGATCTTGCAGCAATTTTCTTGTTTGTGATCCAACAATTAAATCCTCTTTCTCCTTTTCCTCACTTAGTTTAGAAAACTTACCTTTCAAGTGATTGAAGGCCTCACCTTCTTTATGCAGAGCTTTTACAATGTTCTTGATAAGGCAGAATGTGATATGAAGGGGAGGCAAAATGATTTTATCGGGCTCAGCCAATGGGGTATTGTTCACATTTACGTTTCCAGGAACATAAGACTTCCTTATAGGCCATTCCTTGACTGTATAGTGATTCTTGCTGTCACAGCTTTCCCAAAGGCACAAAAAGCAGCCGTATTTCGTGGACCCAGCCTGTAAACATGTAAGGAGTGCAGCAACTTTTAAATCATTTAGATAAAACAGAGTAGGGGTTTGGTAAAAAGCTATACAACAAAATAATATTAATGATTATAAAACATCCAGCATTCCACATGACACCTTCACACTATGTTTTTTTTTTCTTTTCTACAAATACGTACCCCCAAGCTATGTGTAGCACAACACTAACACCTCTTCCTCTTTCTGAGCTCAACATCTCACTCACTATAGTGGACTACTAACTCGGCTTTTCAGGATATCAAATGGGAAGTTGTGGTACAGAAAATGGCTGAGATCACCGGTGTGTGTGTGTGTGTTTATGTGTGTTTGTGTGTATAGTGGGTTCAGTGACTGATAGTGAGATATGAGTGAACAGAGTAGCATTACATTATTTAATAAGTTATTTGTAAAAAAAAGTATTGTATACCCGGAGTAAAACTATGATTGTCTCTAACTAGTAGTCTGTAAATGTATGTGTATACGAATTAGGTTATTTTAAATTGGTCTAAACTTGTAAATACTTTGACATATCCCATATCATTGTAAAAAGAGATCTACAGATGAATAAAGCTACTACTACTACTAGTACTACTACTACAATAAATAGTCGCCACTCCTGTGGATTATGTTGTACACATAGCTGCATCATCAGACCATTGACATCTCTAATACATACATTGAATTTTGGATATCGAGATACTGAGCGAGGGAAGCCCCTCTTGATCTGAAACAGAAAGTTTTTGTCCCTGGAGCTAGAAGGTTCCCTTGTTGCAGTCTCGACCCCAAGAATTCAACTTACTGTTTCGAAAGTTTTAGATCGCGAGCTAAATCGTTCGCTTTCTTTTAATTAAAGAGCTGAGGCAAAATGTCATGATAGTGAGGGCAGTACTCTTCTATATGTTCAATACTTTCCGATTAACTTGACATGGTGTCTGCTTCCGTGGCTTTCATGTTACAGACAGGAACAGGCAACCCCTCATAACAGGGCACAGGCAAATGCACTAAAGACACATTTGGATACTTTATTTTATGTCTGGTTTTGCTTGAATGTCCCGAAATATTTGTAAGACAGAAGTAAAGTCAGAAAAATGGTCTTTAGGCTCACCCCGCATCATCAGAACAGCGAATGGCATAGCTTGGCATTTTACTTTCAACCACTCGGTTAAGGTTGTAGTACAGGTTATGCAGGCAATATGGGGTGCAAAATATCTATCTTGATCACCAACGGGACAATAAAAACACAATTTATATGCCTTCTTAATCAAATCAGTGATTGGTTTTCCTTGGGCTTTAGGAGTGAATTTCCCACACACAGAACGAAAGTTGTCAGGGTTGTTTAGTCAGCAATGAGATTTACTAGTTGCCATTTTTCTTTAGAGTAAGTTTTAAACACAAAAAGTTTGCACTGTCTTCTACAGGGAGCACTCACTGAGGATCTCTATCACGCCACTGGATTACCACACCAATCATTTACAGTCGATCTGTAGATCTTCTAGCTCTCCTCTGCAAATCAAAAACAAACAATTAAACATCAAAACAGAAGAGCAAAAAGCGAATTACTAAATATTAAATATAGAAAACCTTTAATAACTCAACAATGTTACGTGCTAGAACATTTTGAAAGGTATATTCGGATTGTACACATCAAAATACATACTAGTTGAAGTATCACATCCCACATGCAAAATGGCTGTTGACTAGTGTAATGTCTCACCACCAATTCACCTCCAATTCGCTAGCAAAATGTAATCAATGACATTGTGCAGCAAATAGTACAAATGTTTGAACCTATCCAAAACAAACTGCTGGAATTGGCACTATGGCTCTCTAAACTGTAATCACCTACAAAGTATTCAATATAAATTCTATGACTTTCACACAACCCACGATTTTAGAAAGTAAGGGAAGACATAGATGTATGTATTAGTTAAAATGCAACAAGAATTTATTAAGGATTTCCGAAGATGTTTTATTGTGAAATATCACATAAACTACAAAATAATCATATAGTCAATAACCAAAGATTGTTTTAGAGATGTAACACTTCCAAAACAATGGCTGAGTTAATATCTTGAAAGTAAATAAAATTATTTATCATTTATCAAGTACAAAAACAGAAACATGCAGGCTGCTCATAATAATATGCAAGCATAATTACAATTCTCTGCGAAAATTGGGCCAAAATACATTTTATTATATGTAAAATTACCAACACTTTTCAAGCACAGTGAACTTAGGAAATAATACTCCCACATCCGAATTGTCTGTGTTACTTACTAAAATGCACAAAACTTGTGATCGACATTGCAGATGAAAACTTTAAGGTGAAGTAGCACTTGTTAACAATGAATGTCTAATAGATTTATCTTGCTTGCAAAGTCTGTGGAATTTCAAATTAGGTATTTGCAGATCTAAATTGAATGTGTAAGTTACTAAAATTACAGTGCAGCTATTAAGACGTGTTAATTTATGGAAATATGACCATGAAGACTTCGAACTATCCAGTGTGAAGTTGCAACTAAATTTCAGTAAACTTAGAATGCTATTCCACTTTTATGATCAAATTTTATGTTCACATACTGATAATTAAATAGCTATGACAAATGGAAGCGTGACATGGAGAAGTTAACATTTTACACCGAATTAAACCGAGCCCAGTGGGGTAATGGCTGTCACACTGGATTCGCATTCGGGAGGACAACGCTTCATTCCCGCGTCCAGCCATCCCGATTTAGGTTTTCCGTGATTTCCCTAAATCGCTCCAGGCAAATGCCAGGATGGTTCCTTTGAAAGGGCACGACCTACTTCCTTCCCTGTCCTTCCCTAATGTGATGAGACTGATGACCTTGCAGTTTGGTCTCTTCCCCAAAACAACTCAACTTACACTGAATTAATCAGCCACATAATAAACTAGTAATGTACTAACTATGTAATCATTCATACCTTAATGGACACATATTGAATTACTACTCACGCACTAATCTAAATTTCTGCTTGAACAGATACAATATTACAGTTACTAAACTGAACGATTTACTGCAGTGGTTGAAATAGCACACACCTAGTAAAAATTTATACTTGAATGCCAAAATAATGGGCTAAGAATAGAGTTAGAATGAAGTCAGTTGTTTACACCGTCTTTACTCCCTTCAGTATCAGAATTTGATCAATAAACTCGGTCAGAATATGCACTCTACAAGTAAATATCATTTAACTGGATTGTTACTCTGACATCACTTTTCTGTGGCTAATAAATAATTTCCATTTTTTTTTTTTTGGTCATCAGTCTACTGACTGGTTTGATGCGGCCCACCACGAATTCCTTTCCTGTGCTAACCTCTTCATCTCAGAGTAGCACTTGCAACTTTCGTCCTCAATTATTTGCTTGACGTATTCCAATCTCTGTCTTCCTCTACAGTCTTTGCCCTCTACAGCTCCCTCTAGTGCCATGGAAGTCATTCCCTCATGTCTTAGCAGATGTCCTGTCATCCTGTCCCTTCTCAGTGTTTTCCACATATTCCTTTCCTCTCCGATTCTGCGTAGAACCTCCTCATTCCTTACCTTATCAGTCCACCTAATTTTCAACATTCGTCTATAGCACCACATCTCAAATGCTTCGATTCTCTTCTGTTCCGGTTTTCCCACAGTCCATGTTTCACTACCATACAATGCTGTACTCCAGACGTACATCCTCAGAAATTTCTTCCTCAAATTAAGGCCGGTATTTGATATTAGTAGACTTCTCTTGGCCAGAAATGCCTTTTTTGCCATAGCGAGTCTACTTTTGATGTCCTCCTTGCTCCGTCCGTCATTGGTTATTTTACTGCCTAGGTAGCAGAATTCCTTAACTTCATTGACTTCGTGACCATCAATCATGATGTTAAGTTTCTCGCTGTTCTCATTTGTACTACTTCTCATTACCTTCGTCTTCCTCCGATTTACTCTCAAACCATTCTGTGTACTCATTAGACTGTTCATTCCGTTCAGCAGATCATTTAATTCTTCTTCACTTTCACTCAGGATAACAATGTCATCAGCGAATCGTATCATTGATATCCTTTCACCTTGTATTTTAATTCCACTCCTGAACCTTTCTTTTATTTCCATCATTGCTTCCTCGATGTACAGATTGAAGAGTAGGGGCGAAAGGTTACAGCCTTGTCTTACGCCCTTCTTAATACGAGCACTTCGTTCTTGATCGTCCACTCTTATTATTCCCTCTTGGTTGTTGTACATATTGTACATGACCCTTCTCTCCCTATAGCTCATCCCTACTTTTTTCAGAATCTCGAACAGCTTGCACCATTTTATATTGTCGAACGCTTTTTCCAGGTAGAGAAACCCTATGAAAGTGTCTTGATTTTTCTTTAGCCTTGCTTCCATTATTAGCCGTAACGTCAGAATAGCCTCTCTCGTCCCTTTACTTTTCCTAAAGCCAAACTGATCGTCACTTAGCGCATTTTCAATTTTCTTTTCCATTCTTCTGTATATTATTCTTGTAATCAGCTTCGATATATTAACATATATAGTTTAACGAGAATGGTTTTGCTGGGCAGTGGAAGCGAATTTGTACTTGTTGTGTTGAATGTCAGTTAGCTGTAAATGTACGTTAATGGGTATGAGTAGGAAAAACAAACCTGTAATTAACAGATACAGCATTAATAGTGTACTATTCGAAACAGTCACTTAATTTAAATATCTGGGCACAGCATTGTCGAGCAATATGAAATGGAACGAGTTAATGAGGACTTTGGTACCGATTTCGAATGGTTATCTTAAGTTTATTAGGAGAATTTTAGGAAAATGCGGTTCATCTATAAAAGAGTCCATATAAAGGACGTTGTGCGACCTATTCTTGAATGCTGCTTGATAGTTTGGGATCCATACAAGGTTGGTTGGATTTAAGAAGGACATCAAAACAATCCTGAGGCGGGCGGCTAGATTTGTTGCCAGCAGGTTCAAAAACCACATAAGTGTTAAAGAGATATTTTCGGAACTCTTCAAGCAACACTATTGAGAAAATTTAGAAAACTGTCACTTGAAGCTGATTGCCGAATGATTCTACTGCCACCAACACACATTGCATGTAAGGGCTACAAAGATAAGATATGAGAAGTTACGACCCATATGGAGGCATATAGACAGTCATTTTCCGTCCCTCTGTTTGCGAAAGTGAAACCGGAAAGGAAATAATTAGTAGTGGTACAATGTACCCTCTATCATGAACCATACAGTAGCTTGCAGAGTATATGCACAGAAGTAGAAGTAAAAATTGTCAGAAGCATTTTCGGAATTTATAAGTAAAAATAGTAAAATTGCACAGGAACATGTACCTGGGGCAACAGCGGTTCATGCCACAAGTAGGTTGAGTAAAGATATAAAAAGAAAAGCTTACCTGACATTACAGATTGATGGATATGAATTAGAGCATTAATATTTTGCAGTAACTGATTTATGTTTAACTGTAGTTTAGTGTGTGGACATCATGAGTAGATTCAGCATCTAAATTCATTGTCAAGGGGGAATGATTAATTTTGTATGTAATGGTGTGGAAGTTTCAGTAAGATTAAATGAGTAATTGATAGATAGGTATGATCAAATACACTGTATGCAGTGACTATTATGCCATTAGGTACATGTTGTGATGATTATGTATCAGAAGATCATTAGGACTGCACTGAATCAAATGTTGGTAAAATGTAATTTCTGAAGACGATGTGGATGAATTCACGGTATTAATGGAGATCAAATAGTTGAGTTATATAATACACTCCTGGAAATGGAAAAAAGAACACATTGACACTGGTGTGTCAGACCCACCATACTTGCTCCGGACACTGCGAGAGGGCTGTACAAGCAATGATCACACGCACGGCACAGCGGACACACCAGGAACCGCGGTGTTGGCCGTCGAATGGCGCTAGCTGCGCAGCATTTGTGCACCGCCGCCGTCAGTGTCAGCCAGTTTGCCGTGGCATACGGAGCTCCATCGCAGTCTTTAACACTGGTAGCATGCCGCGACAGCGTGGACGTGAACCGTATGTGCAGTTGACGGACTTTGAGCGAGGGCGTATAGTGGGCATGCGGGAGGCCGGGTGGACGTACCGCCGAATTGCTCAAGACGTGGGGCGTGAGGTCTCCACAGTACATCGATGTTGTCGCCAGTGGTCGGCGGAAGGTGCACGTGCCCGTCGACCTGGGACCGGACCGCAGCGACGCACGGATGCACGCCAAGACTGTAGGATCCTACACAGTGCCGTAGGGGACCGCACCGCCACTTCCCAGCAAATTAGGGACACTGTTGCTCCTGGGGTATCGGCGAGGACCATTCGCAACCGTCTCCATGAAGCTGGGCTACGGTCCCGCACACCGTTAGGCCGTCTTCCGCTCACGCCCCAACATCGTGCAGCCCGCCTCCAGTGGTGTCGCGACAGGCGTGAATGGAGGGACGAATGGAGACGTGTCGTCTTCAGCGATGAGAGTCGCTTCTGCCTTGGTGCCAATGATGGTCGTATGCGTGTTTGGCGCCGTGCAGGTGAGCTCCACAATCAGGACTGCATACGACCGAGGCACACAGGGCCAACACCCGGCATCATGGTGTGGGGAGCGATCTCCTACACTGGCCGTACACCACAGGTGATTGTCGAGGGGACACTGAATAGTGCACGGTACATCCAAACCGTCATCGAACCCATCGTTCTACCATTCCTAGACCGGCAAGGGAACTTGCTGTTCCAACAGGACAATGCACGTCCGCATGTATCCCGTGCCACCCAACGTGCTCTGGAAGGTGTAAGTCAACTACCCTGGCCAGCAAGATCTCCGGATCTGTCCCCCATTGAGCATGTTTGGGACTGGATGAAGCGTCGTCTCACGCGATCTGCACGTCCAGCACGAACGCTGGTCCAACTGAGGCGCCAGGTGGAAATGGCATGGCAAGCCGTTCCACAGGACTACATCCAGCATCTCTACAATCGTCTCCATGGGAGAATAGCAGCCTGCATTGCTGCGAAAGGTGGATATACACTGTACTAGTGCCGACATTGTGCATGCTCTGTTGCCTGTGTCTATGTGCCTGTGGTTCTGTCAGTGTGATCATGTGATGTATCTGACCCCAGGAATGTGTCAATAAAGTTTCCCCTTCCTGGGACAATGAATTCACGGTGTTCTTATTTCAATTTCCAGGAGTGTATATTGATCAATAAAGAGAAGGTATTTTTGTGAATCAGGGAAAAGGAAGGACTTTGAATGGCAACTGAGTATACTCATTTTTTTGCAAAACCTTACTGAATTCCTTTGACTTGAAACAAGGCTGTGGCAGAACTTTTGGCTCATTTGGAAAAGTTAATTAATACTGAAAGGAGCTACAGCAAATATAATTATCCATGACTGATTGTGGATAAGAAGGATGTACGTGTATGTGTAGTGACAGAAGCTAGAAAATTGAGCACCATACCCTGGAGGGAATGTTACAAAGCAAACAGTATAGAAGAAACAATATGAGATTCTAATGGTGATAAATTCATGACAAATCTCGTCTTAACTGCAGGCTACTGGGAAATACCTATACACAAGGAGTCACACAAGTAAACAGCACTTTTTTTTGCTGGAGAAGATACTAACATAGTGTTGTCCTCTTTGGACTAAACATTTCTGTCTAACTTTTTATTAGAGCATTGGATTTAGTTCTATAGGATCAGCTAAACTCAAAAATTCCTGTGCATATGGATGAAATTAAAGTGGCAAACAAGGACTGTGAGAGTCATTGTAGAATTTCGGAAGAATTATTTTAAGGCATTACAAAAGGTGGAATGGGTTTCAAATTGCAAAAGAAAATATAATTGTTTAGGAGAGCGTTAAATTATCTAGGATATATTATGACAAAAGAAGGAAAAGTAGGGGATTTAGAAAAGATGAAAGCCAGTAAAGAATTTCTAGTGTTCAAAAGTAAAAAGCAGTTGAAAATTTCTCCAGACATGCAGTTTTTATAGAAACTTCGACTACAATCTGTACTTAATGAATTACTGAGTGAATGGAAGACTCGTGTTTGGAAACCAGTATCCCAGAACAGTTTTGAAAAAATAATGGTAGCATAAATTTCTAAATCACCCTGATCTGAACCAACCGATTTATATGAGCATGGATAGCAATGCATATGGTATTGAATATCAACTCTTCCAACTGGTAGAAAATGAAGAAGGTGAAGAGCACAGAAGTACAGCGCTAGGAAGTGGAATATTCACTAAACGTGAAAAAGTTATTGCTTTTGAGGAAGGAGACATCTGTGTTTTATGGTGGTTTGAACAATTTTATAATTTTCTTTGGGGACATAAAGTGATTATTTTTACAGACTTTTCTCATAAATCTGAACTGTGCCATAGGAGGCTGATAGGAGGGGTACCTTATTTACAACAGTTCAACACTGAAATAAGATAAATTTGTGGGAAGTGATATATAGTGTCCCATACACCTTGTCTAGGTTCCCTATGGGTATGAGAGTGAATAGGGATGCAATTATGGACGAAAAACTGAAAATGTTTTATATGGAGGAAGCATCTGTTCAGGAGGATATGTGAACTATATCTTAAAGCTTGCATAGATAACAACATGACGACGAACATCTAAAATCGGTGAAAAGAGAATTCGAGGAAAGAGGAGATAATAAATTACTTCGATTGTACTGTGTAGTTTAAGGGATACTGTTTAGATGAAGGAAGGAACACTGTACCATGTAGAAGCTTTATTGGCCAGAAATGTATGTGTAAGTACTCAATGGCTGCATACACTTAACAAATGGTAATTGTGGGGCTGAAAAGTGTGTGGGAAAATTAGTAGAAACGCTTATTTTTATTAATATGGCTAGGAATAAATCTGAGGTGTGAAGTCCCGTACAGTCTATTTTACCTAGTGAAGTACTACAGTTGGTTGCTGTTGGCTCACTGGGCCCATTACCAGTGGTTACAGTAAATATTTCCTCAAAGTAGAAGTTGTATCGCTTACGATAAGCCACTGATACAGTAGTAATGAACAAAATGATTTAAGATTCCTTTGTGCAAGCAGGCTGACCTAAAGGCATATATCAGATATGGATCTAAATTTGTTTCTAAACCATATGAAAATGTGACGATGGAGTGTGGAGTTGAATTAAAGTACATATGTCGTAACCAACAGCGTCGTTCTTGGGGGATTAATGTAAAGGATTTTGAAAGTATCACAAACTGTTTAAATCACGAGAGTACTCATTTCACTCCTGGGGAAATTATGACAGGAGTAAAAACGGAAAGCATTATGGAAGAAATCGTTAAATTTCCACGCAAACAAGATAGGAGCATTATAGAGAAAAGAAAATTGGTGAGGCAGTATATGGAAAAACAGATCCTGGCAACAAAAAAGAGACATGGTGTGAAAGTCATATATTTTATGATTAAGATAGGTTCCTAGTGTTAGTAAGGACCGATGAGAAACCTAATATGGTAACATCTGAGATCTCAGAATTCCTTTACATACATCATGGACCTATTGAAGTAGCAGACATAACCCATACTTATGTTCTTCAACTAATGGTTGCAAAATCTAAGAAGACATTCGGTATAAGAAATATTGTGGTCATAGAACTGTACAAGGAGTTTACTGGAGTAGTTGACCACAGGGAATTCACATTCTCTGTGTATCACATGATTGGTGACCACAAGGCTCTAAGCAATGCAGTGGTATTTTCCAATTTCGTTATTCTGGGATGCATTTTTCTTCTAATATCCTATCAATACATTAAGAAACTCTTTTAGTATCATAGCTGTCTATATTGTAAATAAATTTTAATGATTGTGCAGTAAATGGTTAGTTAAGCAGATGATTTTTTCAAAATTTAGCTGGCTTGTAATAGAAGTTTTTTATGTTATTTTCAAAACTTGTAAGGTGATCTGTGGAAAGAATGATTAATTTTAATATTGTACTTACATATAGTTCCAGATGAGAGCTGTGATTATCTCATAATACAAATTTGAGTATGGATGCTAACTACACATTGAAATGTTTACCAACTGGCTACTAAATCGTTTCCCAATGGAGTCAATACATTATATGGGAATGAGACCAAGAATGAAGGAGGGGTCATTACCAGTTGCACAGAAATTAGTTGTCATGAATTTCATTATTTGCTTTACCATTGAAACTTAGAGAGAATCATGCTTAGAATAAAGTAGGAGATAATTATGGCAGGACCATGTCAAATGGAGTTTTGTACTTTATGGATATTATTATGGCTTGGAGAACTATGGGACTCAACTTCTGAGGTCATCAGTGCCCTAGAACTTAGAACTACTTAAACCTAACTATCCTAAGGACATCACAGACTGTTAGATTCTCATTTACCTTTATATACTGAATTACCCTTTCAATATCTTCATATACTTCCTCTATCTCTTCATTTTTGGCCAGCAACGTCGGCAAGTGTAACTGAACGATTCTGATGAGAAAAGACCTATCACTGACCGGTTCATAGTAACTATTCTCTGCCCTACCTCCCTATCCTTAATGAATCAGATCCCTGATACACCACTTTCTGTACTGTTGTTGTTACCCTATACTCATCTGACCAGAAGTCCTCTTCTTCTTTCTATTTCACTTCACTGATTCCCCACTGTATCTAGATTAAAGCTTAGCATTTTCAACTTCAGATTTTCTAGCTACCCTGCCTCGTTCAAACTTCTGATATTTCATCCCCGATTCGTAGGACACTATCCTTTGGTTGGTTATTCAGTCATTTGTCATGGTAGCCTCTCAGTAGGCAGTCCCCTCCTGGAGATACAAATGAGAGATTTTTCCGGAATATTTTGTCAACAGAGAGACCATCATACCATTTTCTCAATTACAGACCACACGTCCCCATGGTTTCCATTACCTTCTGAATCATCATTCCGTTTATCATTGCTGATTCCTCCGCCATGTAGGGGCAGTTTCCCAACCAAAATGCAAGAGATGACCCTGGATCTCTGTCCGCTACTTTGCCTTCTTTGACAAGGCCATTTGCAGAATGAGGGTGACTTCCAATATGGGGTGTCTTCGTCCACCATTGCTTACGACTTTTATTCAAAATTGAAGTGATGGTGGGTTTCAAACTTCGGACCAAGGCTCTTTTGATTTCTAATCGAAGACGCTAGCCATGGGCCACAGGTTCATGTGCCAGTACATTAACTGATGTAACATGACAGTAAAGAAATAAGAAAGAGTATGGGAATTAGTCGTTGTACCCGTGGTCTTGGGGTAGCGTCTTTGATTCATAATCAAAACGTCTTCGGTCCCAGGTTCGATCCCCGCCACTGCCTAAATTTTGATAAATAACCAGCATTGGCGGCCGAAGACTTCCGGCATAAGAAGTCAGCCTCATTCTGCTAACGGCCTTGTCAAAGAGGGCGGAGGAGCGGATGGAGGTTCAGGGCACTCTCTTGTCCTAGGGGTGAGAAATTGCCCCTCAAGGCGGAAGAATCAGCAATGATCAACGACATGAGGATGCAGAACGCAATGGAAACCACTGCATTAAAGACACATAACGTGTATCCACAGGACATGTGGCCTGTAAATGAAGAAGTGTCATGATGATCTCTCCATTGGCAAAAGATTCCGGAATAGTCCCCCATTCGGATCTCCGGGAGGGGACTGCCAAGGGGGAGGTTACCATGAGAAAAAGATTGAATAATCTACGAAAGGATAACGTTCTACGAGTCGGGGCGTGGAATGTCAGAAGCTTGAACGTGGTAGGGAAACTAGAAAATCTGAAAAGGGAAATGCAAAGGCTCAATCTAGATATAGTAGGGGTCAGTGAAGTGAAGTGGAAGGAAGACAAGAATTTCTGGTCAGATGAGTATCGGGTAATATCAACAGCAGCAGAAAATGGTATAACAGGTGTAGGATTCGTTATGAATAGGAAGGTAGGGCAGAGGGTGTGTTACTGTAAACAGTTCAGTGACCGGGTTGTTCTAATCAGAATCGACATCAGACCAACACCGACAACGATAGTTCAGGTATACATGCCGACGTCGCAAGCTGAAGATGACCAGATAGAGAAAGTGTATGAGGATACTGAAAGGGTAATGCAGTATGTAAAGGGGGAACGAAAATCCTATAGTCATGGGCGACTGGAATGCAGTTGTAGGGGAAGGAGTAGAAGAAAAGGTTACAGGAGAATATGGGCTTGGGACAAGGAATGAAAGAGGAGAAAGACTAATTGAGTTCTGTAACAAGTTTCAGCTAGTAATAGCGAATACCCTGTTCAAGAATCACAAGAGGAGGAGGTATACTTGGAAAAGGCCGGGAGATACGGGACGATTTCAATTAGATTACATCATGGTCAGACAGAGATTCCTAAATCAGATACTGGATTGTAAGGTGTACCCAGGAGCAGATATAGACTCGGATCACAATATAGTAGTGATGAAGAGTAGGCTGAAGTTCAAGACATTAGTCAGGAAGAATCAATACGCAAAGAAGTGGAATACGGAAGTATTAAGGAATGACGAGATACGTTTGAAGTCCTCTAACGCTATAGATACAGCAATAAGGAATAGCGCAGTAGGCAGTACAGTTGAAGAGGAATGGACATCTCTAAAAAGGGCCATCACAGAAGTTGGGAAGGAAAACATAGGTACAAAGAAGGTAGTTGCGAAGAAACCATGGGTAACAGAAGATATACTTCAGTTGATTGATGAAAGGAGGAAGTACAAACATGTTTCGGGAAAATCAGGAATACAGAAATACAAGTCGCTGAGGAATGAAATAAATAGGAAGTGCAGGGAAGCTAAGACGAAATGGCTGCAGGAAAAATGTGAAGACATCGAAAAAGATATGATTGTCGGAAGGACAGACTCAGCATACAGCAAAGTCAAAACAACCTTTGGTGACATTAAAAGCAACGGTGGTAACATTAAGAGTGCAACGGGAATTCCACTGTTAAATTTAGAGGAGAGAGCAGATAGGTGGAAAGAATACGTTGAAAGCCTCTATGAGGGTGAAGATTTGTCTGATGTGATAGAAGAAGAAACAGGAGCCGATTTAGAAGAGATAGGGGATCCAGTATTAGAATCGGAATTTAAAAGAGCTTTGGAGGACTTGCGGTCAAATAAGGCAGAAGGGATAGATAACATTCCATCAGAATTTCTAAAATCATTGGGGGAAGTGGCAACAAAACGACTATTCATGTTGGTGTGTAGAATATATGAGTCTGGCGATATACCATCTGACTTTCGGAAAAGCATCATCCACACAATTCCGAAGAGGGCAAGAGCTGACAAGTGCGAGAATTATCGCAAAATCAGCTTAACAGCTCATGCATGGGTTGACTCCTTTTATATAGCTCCTCTTCATCTTCCTACCTCAACATATGCTGTTCTGTAGTCTCTGCAATCCAATTAGATTTCATTAAACTTTTCCACAATATTTACTTTTCCTTGTAAACTGTCATCAAATCCCCTTTGTCTTGGATCATCTCCCCATTCCTCCTTTTCAATAGATTCTGTACTCTGGCAGTCCTAGTGTCTAGTTGATCTGGTCTCATTTGGGCCCAGAACAGACTTGAGCTTATCATCCTGCTCATTACTTGTAAGTTCAATTGCCTCTGTATTTAACAAGTATTGCACCACATTGACCAGTGCCAACATAATCTCCCACTTGACTGTCCTCCCTACCATTCTCTTTAGTATCATCCTCTGATTCTTCCCCATCATCAATTATCTCATTATCTTCACTAATACACATCACATTATCCTCTTCACTAACTACATTGTAGTATACTGCACATCATTCACAACTCCATTTTGCTATATTTACCTTTTCTTCTGAACATTTTTAAGACCCTCACTTAACATTTTCATCTCTTCTGCACGCTTATTATACATCATCTCATAAGAGGAAATGTTCACACAGGTATTACAGATATTTACATCACAATTACTATTTATCTCATCCAAGTTACAAGTCGCTATAACTTTATGTGCACTTTCTGTAGTGCTACAGACCAAACTATTCTCTGTACCGCTATCCCCTTCAGACTAATTCTCTCATCAACTTGTCACCCATTGTCTGTAATAAAGAATCTGCTTGTTTTCCTATTTTCGGCTTCCCTTATTGGCTACTGGATATATTTCAAGCTATAAGTTTGTAGTTCCCCATTCCACCCATTTTCTCGTTTTTTATAAAGTTGCATCACTACTGAGTTCTTTAGTTGGCCAGGAAATGGACCATTCCAAAAAGGGTAGTGTTTAAGCAAGAGTCTTGGAAAGCATTTTTTCTAAGAGAGTTGTATGATGCCCTGTAGGAACTAAGCTTCTATTTCGGTGTATTCAGAAAGTAATTCCCATATCCTTCCTCGTTCCTTTAACTGTTAAATTACATTAATTATTACATATTGACACATCTTTTGCCATAGTTTCTCCATATACAGGCATATTATAAATATTCCTCCATAGATATTTCACTGACCATGATAGAATTGTCGCCGTAGCACATAGAGAACACGCAGTAGCTACAATGAAAAGATGGCCACTAACTACTACTGTCAAAGTGCAGCTCTCATACATGTACAATAAATGTTTTACATACTTTCTTTCTTGATAATATGCTTTCTACTTTCCTGTATAGTTTAACTTTGGAAATAACTGATTACACAGATAATATTAGCTGCAAATACTCAAGTGCTCAAAGTGCAAAAAATTCCTTACACCATTAACAGATGGTGTTACTGGTTACAGTTGCATAACAGTGGCGCACACTTTGAAACATACCGTTTCATATTATGTACTGATATTAATAAACTCACAAACAAAAATTACACCATGTTTTTATATGTTGCAAGTGTGTTCTTTAAGTGTATGTTACTGCCTTGACACAACTGTGTCTACAAAATATACAAAGCTTGAATGTTTATTGTAATATCCAAGCATTATACAGTTCTCTATATAAATTAGAGCAAAACAAAATTGTATTTTATGTAAGATTTCGCACACCTTAAATGACAATGGACCTTAAAATTAAATGCCCCACGTCTAAATACCCTGTATCAATCAATGCAATACATGCAGCTCACTCACTGACAACATTACACTAACCCAGAGCACTACTGCTGATATAACTTACACTAAAGTGCACAAAAATTATACAAAGTTAACACTGAGAACATTAGAAAAAAACCGTTAATCTTACAACTTTGAATGTATTCCATTCAAAATATACATCATAGTGTTACTGCTTGATTAAAGTAAGCATTACAGTGAGAGATTGTGGGTTTTATTCATCATCATCACTATCAACATTATACAGAGTGTTTCAAAATGAATATACAGGTTTTAATCCTTTGTAGCACATCCACATTACAATTATAAATAATACACCTTATGGAAGAGAAACAAAAACAATTTTTCTTACAAATATTCAGTGTGAACACCGATCACACATCGGGTCGATAGGCGAGTTGTTCCGAAGCCTTGAGTAATGTTTCAGGAGTAACAGTTGCAATAACACTGTTTCTTAAGTTGGATAGATCAGCTAGTATCGGAGGCACATACACATGATCACGTCAGATCATGTATAAACGTGGAGGTCATGCTTAAAATGCTGTGTCAACCGGCCTCTTGGGCCCAATCGACCGGTCGGACACAGCATCGTTTAAACAGTAACATACTGAGGTATGCCAGTGAGGCGATGCACCATCTTGCGACCAACTGTGTTGCTCAGCTTCTTCCCATTGAGGCACGGGCCATATCTGTGCCACATCAAGATAAGGAACACCAGTTACAGTTGATTTACCGAAAATGAAAGGCCCATAAACTTTCTGTTGGGATATTTCTTGGGGTTAAGCGTGAAAGACTCGCACTCGTTCAACACGTTTTTCAGTCACCCTTTGTCATTCCATACTCTTCCCATTGCGCACACGTATGCAAACAAAAGTGTACGGGTTGCTCTTTCATTTGGTGTACTATGTACTATTGTAAGTTGAACTTAATAAATGCTACAACACCTTAAAACCGTTATGTTCATTTTGAAACACCCTGTATTTACATATACAATGAAACCGACGATCTCCATAGCCGAATTGTTACCGTCATTACAAAAGAATATGTGTTGGATTTCTGGCATCTCTTGAGATTTTTCTGGTGTTGGAAACTCCTGTACGAGAAGGCGAATAAATTCTGCACTAGGTTCACCATTAAGTTCATCTTTCATCAAGCCAAATGTGGGCTGCTATAAATGTTGACATCAAGGTAAGCCCAAGTGTCTGAGCACCTGTGCACGTTGGTTTTAATTACATCACACACACACACACACACACACACACACAGATATATATATATATATATATATATATATATATATATATATATATATATATATATAATGTGTGTTTGTACAACACATTTTAGTGCTTTTTAGTGGAAATTTCTTTAACATCTATCGAACAAGAAAATCTGCAAGAATGGGTTAGCTACTGGTGAGAGAAAACTGTATTCTCTCTGTAATAGACTGTAATGTTATTTCCTTATTTCATTGAGCATTATACTCCTTCATCTTCACCATAGTGTATATATAATGTTGTAATTCATTAAAATAAAGATAAAGAGAGAGGGGAAATTTCCTCTGACATGCATAAGGATGATGATGATGAGCAGATGTATTTATGCAATTTTTTTGAATTTGTGTGCAACTGTTAACCTTATAAAATTACCCCTCAAACTGTATCAACTTGCCTCAAACTGTAAAATTATCATTCTCCCACAAACTGCATCAAATTACTCCCAAACTGCATAAAATTATCCAAAACAGTGTCGTAGTACATCAAAATTGTATCAAATTATGATAATAAGGGGCTTATCGTAACTCAGTAGGTGGTGAAACACTACAGACACTGTAAAATTCGACATATACCTGACGTTACGTCTTCCATGGTTGGCTTCATGAAATATTCCTGTAAAATGACAAATATGCCTGTGTTTCACATCTGTTTTCATGAAACATTCCTTGGAGACATTATAGATTTCTGCCGTCTCAAACACATGTTTCTCACTAATGATGTAATTTGACATAGTCTGCAGGTAATTTTATAGAATTTGGGACGGTATTCTGGTACTGTTTGGGGGTAGCTGTATGAGAAAATTATGTACAATGTATATATATATATATATATATATATATATATATATATATATATATATATATATATAGATAGATAGATAGATATCTCACTGTCATGTTTATTCAACATTTTCTTGGAAGAAATAATCAGAGAGCAGGAAAAGCTTGTTGAAGTTATCTGAACTGTAGAGTAGAAATGAAGAAGAGTCAGAGTATAGCGCCCAGCTGTATTAATGAATATCAAAGCTGGAGCCAGGCTATCATTCGACAAACTGGATGAAATCTCCTGTAAAACTGGACTACAACTTCCCTATAAAGGAATCAATATACAGACACCAAATCAGCAGTAAACTCCCACTGAAAATATAGTATGTAAAAAGTCACAAGTCACTCACATTAACTACTTCAGGAGAACAATCTTACACACTGTACTGAACACAGTCTGCAGAATATTCAAAAGCTGAAAGGCACACAAAGTGACATGAAATCACTACAACAAAAGAGCAATAACTCATAATGCAAAACTATGACAATACAACACAGCTGTGTTAGCAGGAGCCTCGAATTTGGCAGAAACCACATTAATTAACGTGATGACATAAATTCATCTAGCAGGGAAAGAAGAACAAAAAGTTCTTAGAAAAAATCCCTGACACTGTTATCTGAGACCGAATTTGGATCAGACGACCTACAAAAGAGCTCTCAAACATGCAGACAATGTCACACATAAATTTAGGAAAGAGTCCTACATTTCTACAGACATCTATGCAGGATGGATGAAAACAGGCAGAGTAAGAACACTTTTTAAGGTTATTAATGCAAGAAAATTAAAGATATGTAGGATAAAAGAAACACTAAACGGCCTGCAGCAATTGAAAATTTCAAAAGAGGAAATGGAGGACAGGAAACAAGAAAAGCAAAAATAAACTAGAACATATTTAACAGCAAAAAATGGATAGACCATAGTAAGAAAAAAACTCTGTGAATTAATGAAGAAAATTTGGGAGAAAAAAGAAATGAAATGTAGCTGTGATTGCCTCGATTCCTCATGTTCTGAAATACGAATAATCAAGAATAATTAATAGAAATCTGGTATCCAAGGAGGAATGCTCAATACTTTGGGATATAGAAGGAACGATCATTCGAAGTAAAGATGCCCAGAAAACATGTTTTCTAAAATGCATACTTTAAGGGCTATGAGCAGTTCATCATCTCTAACACTGAAAAAAAAAAACGCTTCTACTGCAAGCTTTTTGCTTTCCTTATTTTTGGAGCCCGTTGTTCCGAGCGAGAGAAGAGAAGATTGTCTAGTAAACATGGGCTCTTCATTGCAAACCTTAAGAGGTATGGGCTGTGTTCAGTAGCAAAGATCTGTTTCACACTAGGAAAGGTCTACATATGCTCATAGGTCTTAACCCTCGAAATACCGAGGGGAGTAGGGGGTAGTTTATGCCAATATTTTGAAAATATTGTTAACTAGATCTGTACATTATATTTTAAAATTTGGACAAAAATTGTTAGTTTTCTAATGACGTCTTCTACCACATTCAGTAATTCTTTTAAATCTTTCAGCAAAACTTAACCCGAGTATCTTAACCTCAGTGGAGGATGTTACTCTTCACAACAAAGGTGATATTCATATTTTGAGTTTCAGGATACTTCTTACAATTGAGCATATTTTTAAAAAGGTATGATTCGAATAAAATTCAACGACATTTTCAAACATTTTTTGCAATGGTCATGAAGTATCGCCCTTTGGTCATGGAAGATTCGTTGGTTTTGCTAAGATCGCACTAGAAGGTCTTTTCACGTTCTGAATCCAAATTGTATATGAGTGGCTATTTAAAAAGTGTGTTGTTAATGAAAGTTAACGCCAGTTAACGAAATCATACTTTTCAAGAATTTTATTGTGATGGGCGTAAAGTACCCCCTCCCCCTTCGTAGTACACGTTATGGAAAATACGTTGTTACAGTTACTGTAAGGCACAGACTTTAGTACCCATTTTACTGGACTTTTCACGTAAATATTAGCTGAGTTCCGAGCGTTTCCCATGCATTTATTGCACTTCCGTTACTCCACCTCCTCCACCTGCACACTCTATCTATCTTCTGCGGCACCTCCATCCAGTTGTTACTCGCGCCTCTCTATCAATCTGCTCCTCCCCCTCTGTCTGTCCACTTTCTTCTTCCGCTATAAGCCCATCACCTACAACCCACTCTATCTCCTTCCCATTCCCTCTAAGTCCATCTCCTCCTCCCCGTATGTCCATTTTTTCCTCTTGCATTTCTCACCCCATCCCTCCTCCCACTCTTTGTCCAAACCGTCCTCTACCCTTTCTCTCCCCATTATCGCCTCTCTTCTCTCTGTTTATCTGCTTCTCCCGTATGTCTGTGTCCACTTCCTCCTTCGACTTTCGTATCTGTCGATGTCTTTCTCCTACCTTCTCTCTCTCTCTCTCTCTCTCTCTCTTTCTCTCTCTCCACGTTACCACCCCTACAATAGGAAGTCACTTGTTCTTATCCTATAATATGAGCGCTACGTTTTGTTGAAATCGCTCCAGGGGTTTAAAAGAAAATTTTTATCATTGTGTTTGGTGCATTCGCTCATGTCACATATATTTCACATATATATGTAACACATTTCAACACATATTTCTCTCGTACCTCTAGTGAATTTCGACCTGCAGTATCCTTTCCTCGCAGCTCATGTTTAAGACGTCATTTCTCCTGAATTATCTGTTGCACGATGATATAATTTTGCAGGTGCATCTAGTAACGTCTGTGGGCAGTGTCTGCGAATGTGTTGCGAATAAGGAGGTAATAAATTAAAGGCTCATGCCTGATGTTGCAGCTTTACTGCATGAACTGTGAAAATGTACTAGTGACATATTTTTCTCCTTTCCTCATTTTGTGGGTGGTGTGAGTGAGAAAAAGTCTCATAAACGTTTGGAATTTTGTACATGTAAAGTGTGTTGCAAAGTCACTGAGTGCTCTTATTGTCCAATACTAGATGCAAAATAACTGGGTGTTCGCACACTGTGGGTTACACTTCGGTTTCACCCCCCACCCCACGCTGTTGATAGGTAGGTAGTTCTTACACCCACAGTGGTCCTCTTCAGACAGTAAGTGATATTTTGTACGAAATTTGGTTGAACTCCATCCAGTGCTTTGGGAGGAGATGCGTAACATACATAAATACACTTTTATATGTGCAAGTATATTACAGGGGGAGTGAGGGTACAACACTTAATTTATAACAGTGAGAATATACTTTTCCCTTGTCAGTAGGTGACTTGTTATGATGGACTTTCATTAACTATACATACTAATGAAAGTTTCGCCAAAAATGTTAAAATGTGTCACACAGACATGGATCGCCTAATATATTACGTAAGCAAAACAAATATTTATGATATCATTCAGTCCATGTGCATAGATGGTGGGAAACTTGGCCTAACCCAGATGATACCACAGTAATGTCCTGAGCTTGGTTTGAAGAAAGACAGTCTTAATGGTGAGCATGTTGCAGAAATTGTTGCCATATGTGTTCTGGACTTACAGTACTGGGAACTGGACCAAGGTCCTTCCACACCTCAATCAACAAAGCCAACTTTTTTTTTATTTGCCAGCTGTCCACTTAACCACTTTTTTTAATCTCTCAGTTTGCAGGGACGCACTTAAGCGCTTTTTTTCATTTCAGATTACACTTGCTAAAAGAAAAAAAGTGCGAAATCGGAGTGAGTGCTACATGGCACTACCACTCTCACACTTCCCAAAGAAAGAAAGAAAATCACGTTTTTTCCCTTTCCACTGACTACCTGCACACACTCACTCACTCACACACACACACACACACACACACACACACACACACACACACACACACACACACACACACATATATATATATATATATATATATATATATATATATATATATATATATATAGGGTGAGTCACTTAACATTACCGCTGGATATATTTCGTAAACCACATCAAATACTGACGAATCGATTCCACAGACCGAACGTGAGGAGAGGTGCTATTGTAATTGGTTAATACAAACCACAAAAATATGCACGTAAATGTGTTTTTTAACACAAACCTAAGTTTTTTTTAATGGAACCCCGTTAGTTTTGTTAGCACATCTGAACATATAAACAAATACGCAATCAGTGCCGTCGTTTGTTGCATTGTAAAATGTTAATTACATCCGGAGATACTGTAACCTAAAGTTGACGCTTGAGTACCACTCCTCCACTGTTCGATCGTGTGTATCGGAGAGCACCGAATTACGTAGGGATCCAAAGGGAACGGTGATGGACCTTAGGTACAGAAGAGACTGGAACAGCACATTACGTCCACATGCTAACACCTTTTTATTGGTCTTTTTCACTGACGCACGTGTACATTACCATGAGGGGTGAGGTACACGTACACACGTGGTTTCCGTTTTCAATTACGGAGTGGAATAGAGTGTGTCCCGACATGTCAGGCTAATAGATGTTCAATGTGGTGGCCATCATTTGCTGCACACAATTGCAATCTCTGGCCTAATGAATGTCGTACACGCCGCAGTACATCTGGTGTACTGGCGCCGCAGGCTGCCACAATACGTTGTTTCATATCCTCTGGGGTTGTAGGCACATCACGGTACACATTCTCCTTTAACGTACCCCACAGAAAGAAGTCCAGAGGTGTAAGATCAGGAGAACGGGCTGGCCAATTTATGCGTCCTCCACGTCCTATGAAACGCCCGTCGAACATCCTGTCACGGGTCAGCCTAGTGTTAATTGCGGAATGTGCAGGTGCACCATCATACTGATACCACATACGTCGACGCGTTTCCAGTTGGACATTTTCGAGCAACGTTGGCAGATCATTCTGTAGAAACGCGATGTATGTTGCAGCTGTTTGGGCCCCTGCAATGAAGTGAGGACCAATGAGGTGGTCGCCAATGATTCCGCACCATACATTTACAGTTCACGGTCGCTGTCGCTCTACCTGTCTGAGCCAGCGAGGATTGTCCACGGACCAGTAATGCATGTTCCGTAGATTCACTGCCCCGTGGTTTGTGAAACCCACTTCATCGGTAAACAGGTAGAACTGCAACGCATTCTCTGTTAATTCCTATTGACAGAATTGCACTCGATGATTAAAGTCATCACCATGTAATTGATGATGTAGCGACATATGAAACGGGTGAAAGCGGTGACTATGCAGTATGCGCATGACACTACTTTGACTCAGTCCACCGGCTCTCGCAATGTCCCGTGTACTCATGTGTGGGTTCATGGCAACAGCAGCTAACACACCAGCTGCACCCGCTTCTCCTGTGACGGGCCTGTTACGGACCCGTTTGCGTGCTACGACCATACCTGTTGCATCCAGTTGGCGGTAGATGTTTTGCAATGTGCGGCACGTTGGATGCTCTCTGTCCGGGTACCGTTCTGCATGCACCCTGCAGCCTTCAGCTGCATTTCTTCGACACTCGCCGTAGACGAGTATCATCTCCGTCTTTTCAGAATTCGAATACACAATGGTCACAGTTCCTACAACACTACACTATCACAGACGTCTGGTAACACGGTGTACTACAGTTGGTCTGCGTCCGGAGACGAATGCAGAATAACAATAGCAGCAAGCACTACATACGGACACTGCGACAGCTAGACCAAACCACAACAGTGCACTACAGCCACACTCGTAAACACGGTCGTCATCGTAAACATGTCCCTGCAGATGCTGCTCGCCGACCGTGACCCGTGTTTGTTACAACACGCAACTGAACGTCGAAGGTTTCAAGCGTCAACTTTAGGTTACAATATCTCCGGATGTAAATAACATATTACAATGCAACAAACGGCACTGATTACGTATTTGTTTATATGTTCAGATGTGCTAACAAAACTAACGTGGTTCCATTTAAAAAAAACGTAGGTTTGTGTTAATAAACATACTTCCATGCATTTTTGTATGGTTTGTATTAAACAATCACACTAGCCCCTCTCCTCGAGTTCGGTCTGTGGTATCGGTTCGTCAATATTTGATTTGGTTTACGAAATATATCCAGCGGTAAAGTTAGGTTATATATATATATATATACATATATATATATATATATATATATATATATATATATATATATATATATATATACTACTGGTCATTAAAATTGCTACACCACGAAGATGACGTGCTACAGACGCGAAATTTAACCGACAGGAAGAAGATGCTGCGATATGCAAATGATTAGCTTTTCAGAGCGTTCATACAAGGTTGGCACCGGTGGTGACACCTACAACGTGGTGACATGAAGAAAGTTTCCAACCGATTTCTCATACACAAACAGCAGTTGACCGGCGTTGCCTGTTGAAACGTTGTTGTGACGACTCGTGTAGGGAGGAGAAATGCATACCATCACGTTTCCGACTTTGATAAAGGTGGATTGTAGCCTATCGCGATTGCGGTTTATCGTATCGCGATATTGGTGCTCGCGTTGGTCGAGATCCAATCCCAGAATATGGAATCGTTGGCTTCAGGAGGGTAATACGGAACGCCGTGCTGGATCCCAAGGGCCTCGTATCACTGTCGAGATGACAGGAATCTTATCTCCATGGCTGTAACGGATAGTGCAGCTACGTCTCGATCCCTGAGTCAACAGATGGGGACGTCTGCAAGACAACAAACATCTGCACGAACAGTTTGACGACGTTCGCAGCATCATGGACTATCAGCTCGGAGATCAAGGCTGCGGTTACCCTTGACGCTGCATCACAGGCAGGAACGCCTTCGATGGTGTACTGAACGACGAATCTGGGTGCACGAATGGCAAATTTTCGGATGAATCCAGGTTCTGTTTACAGCATTATGATGGTCGCATCCGTGTTTGGCCACATCGCCGTGAATGCACACTGGAAGCGTGTATTCGTCATCGCAAGCGTACCGCTGTTGTAACCCAACATACTCCACAGAGTCTACATGTTGCCTTGGCCTCCTCGATCACCATATCTGTCTCCAGTCGAACACATATGGGATATCATCGGACGACAACTCCGGCGTCATCCACAACCGGCATTAACTGTCTCTGTATTGACCGACAGGCATGCAACTCCATTCCACAAGTTGACATCCGGCACCTGTACAACACATCGCATTCAAGTTTGCATGCTTTTATTCAGCATTCTGGCGGTTTCCCCGGTTATTAATTCACCAACATATCACATTTGCATTGGCTTATCTCGCGCTTACATTAACCTGTGATCTTGCAAAGTTAATGGCTTAGATACACACATAAGAAGAAGTTTTGCATCAGCGTCGTTCCCAGAACTCTCGAAGAGAGACGTTGACTGTGGATATTGTATCACAGACACAGTCCCTTTGACTATTCAGAGATGTCACTAAACCCACCCAAAGATGCAAACAACCATGCACGGGCTGTGCCTATTAGACGGAGGGGGTCCGACAACCGGTGAGTTCCAGTCATTCCACCAGACAGGAGGTACACGCCTCGTGTTGTCTGCAATTCAGCCATGCCCAGACGGTCAATACCGCCGTTCAATCGCGTCCGCATTGTTACTTTGTGTCAGGAAGGGCCTCAACAAGGGAAGTGTCCAGGAGTCTCTGAGTGAACCAAAGCGATGATATCTGAACATGGAGGAGATCCAGAGAGACAGGAACTGCCGATGACACGCCTCGCTCAGGCCGCCAGAGGGCTACTACTGCAGTGGATGACCGCTACCTACGGATTATGGCTCAGAGAAACCCTGACAGCAACGCCACCATGTTGAATAATGCTTTTCTTGCACCAACAGGACGTCGTCTTACGACGCAAACTGTGCGCAATAGACTGCATGATGCGCAATTTCACTCCCGACGTCCATGGCAAGGTCCATCTTTACAACCACAACACCATGCAGCGGATCCAGATGGGCGCAACTACATGCCGAATGGACCGCTTAGCATTGGCGTCACTTTCTCTTCACCGATGAGTGTCGCATATGCCTTCAACCAGACAATCGTCGGAGACATGTTTGGAGCCAACCAAGTCTGGCTGAATGACTTAGACACAGTTTCCAGCAGTGAAGCTAGGTGGAGGTTCCCTGAAGTTTTGGCGTGGCATTATGTAGAGCCGACGTACGCAGTTGGTGGTCATGGAAGGCGACGTAACGGCTGTACTATACGTGAATGCCATCCTATGACCGACAGTGCAACCATATCCGCCACATATTAGCGAGGCATTTGTCTTCATGGACGATATTTCGCGCCCCCATCGTGCACATCTTGTGAATGACTTCCTTCAGGATAACGACATCGCTCGACTAGAGTGGCCAGCATATTCTCCAGACGTGAACGCTAGCAGAAATGCGTAGGATAGATTAGAAGAGCCGTTTATGACCGACGTGACCCACCAACCACTCTCAGGGATCTTCGCCGAATCGCCGTTGAGGAATGGGACAATCTGGTAGAACAGTGCCTTGATGAACTTGTGCATAGTATGCCACGACGAATACAGGCATGCATCTATGCAAGAAATGGCTCTGAGCACTATGGGACTTAACATCTGAGGTCATCAGTCCCCCAGAACTTAGAACTACTTAAACCTAACTAACCTAAGGACATCACACACATCCACGCCCGAGGCAGGATTTGAACCTGCGACCGTAGCGGTCGCGCGGTTCCAGACTGAAGCGCCTAGAACCGCTCGGCTACCAGCGGCCGGCTCCATGCAAGAAGATATGCTGCTGGGTCTTAGAGTTACCGGTGTGTAGAGCAATCTGGACCACCACCTCTGAAGGTCTCACTGTATGGTGGTACAACATGCAATGTGTGGTTTTCATGAGCAATAAAAAGGGTGGAAATGATGTTTATGTTGATCTCTATACCAATTTTCTGTACAGGTTCCAGAACTCTCGGAAACGAGGTGATGCAAAATTTCTTTTGATGTGCGTATGTTTCTCAAATCTATCCCTGAAATTTCTTTACCCTACATTAATTATTATTTGGTCTTTTGCTTTTCCTTTCGTCCGTCTGTAACACCGACATGTAGACAAGGGAAGAGTGTGGCATTCGTGTCTACAGGACGTGCGCACTGTAAACGCGGAAATGTGCACTAAGACGCAATTATTACCAAATGCGTCCTACCAGGACCATCATGATGTTATTCTTTTCTTGGTCACCAAAGGATAAACACCAGTAAATATCCGTCAGAGAGTGAAGAACTTGTAGGAGGCAGCATGCCTGTCGAAATCCACTGTTGTGGAATGGTTATGCTGCTGCTTCATAATAACGCACGCATCCAAATCGCAAATGTCGTGACGCAGATGGTACGTCAACTCCAATGGGAGACTCTCGAGCACCTGCCCTATAGTCCTGATCTTTCCCCGTGTCATTATCACACCTTCGGTCCCCTAAAAAAACCTCTACCGTTCGATGATTCATGTCGGCCGAGGATGTACAGTAGGCAGTTATATACTTTTTCATGCAGCAGGAGAGGGTGTTTTACGAACGGGTATCTTCAACTTGGTGTGTCGGTGGGATAACTGCCTGAAGGCTCAACGCCATTTTCCGTGGTTGGCATGCTGATTCGGGACCTACGGCCTATGAAAGGAAACCTCCTGTTTGCCTTTCATACTTTCTGAGCTGCATAGTTATCACTTAAAACCATTCCACCACCACACTATTTAGCACCGCACACTTGGGAGCCCCTGGCTAAATATACGAGTATATGGTAACCTGTCATTTACACATTCCTTACAATGTTGTACATAGCAGCTGCTAGATAAACTTACTTGTTATCATCACACACCACTAATCTGCTCCCGCAGTGAAAATCCAGATTAGACTATATGTGTAACGTAGTTTCATCAGTTCCACCAACAATGTGTAACATTGTTAATTGTGCACTGTCTCGTTTAAGTTCGTAATTATTACACATTGCTTAGTGTGTTTCGTGTTTTAAGTAACTTAAAGATGCATGAGATCTGCTAAAGAGAAACTCTACACTATGTCAATCCTCTTTTGCACTATTGCCATACGCCGTGGAGTCATTAGCAGATAGGACTTATGGTTTCTTAGAGAAGGGTACACCCATTCTGTTTCCACATCCTTACACAGTGAGCGTTGCTGCTCCATCTGAGTGGAAATATATTTTTGTCTCATTTCTATATAGGGAGGAATGAGCATTCTATGAGAAACGTTTGTTATATGGCCACTGGACAATTCACTGAAACCGCACGGTCCGGGTTGAATTCTCTGTGACATCTCAAACTGTTGAAGGATGTTTGCGTTTCACATAATGTATTACTTTTAAATTCACCGCTGCTGCCTTTTTCTCTAGTCTCTCACCATTTACATGTTTCATAGTACACCCAGACCACTTTATGGCAATTAAAATCACCAATAACAAATTATGAAATCTGACACTTAAAATTTTACTCTCTTCGAAGACGAAGTCTACAGGTAGTGGTTTGTTGAAAGAAATTACATTGCCAGAGTTGACCTGGACATTGGGATTCTCCCTTTTTCACACGTCAGAGATTCCTGAGTTACTTTAATGCTCTTTTTAGCGAAGACTGCATTTCCATATCATTCGTGAGATGTCTATCCTATTAGCTTCATCCCAAAAACCCGAGGTCTTCGGCTTTCTGTTCCTCGCTTCATTTCCTGGAGTGGGGGACGTGGCAGTTTGTTTCTCTGCACATATAGTAAGAATTCCTTATCCCGACAAAGGCGTTCGATATTTGCCAAAGTCGTCGTTAAAGCCGAACTTGGCAAAAGCCTTTTCAGTGGAACAGCCTCAGCTTTTATTTGATGCAGTTAGTTCTCCAGTGTTGGAAGGATTAGTCAACATTGTCCTTACTTGGGACGACCGGCTGCTTTCAACAACCTGAAGTATAGTCTCTCAGGTTGCTCATCTCTTGTCCTCCGTTGTTTACAATAACGTTGGCGGCACAACAGTGCTTTTCCCAGACGATGCCGTTGTCCGTGCAAAGACCGTAATGCCGAAAAACTGCATTGAAAGTACAGGACCACCATCAACATTTAAGGAAATGGACCGACACCGAAACAGTCATACTGATATTTTGTTGAATAGTGAAGTTGCACTGACCCATGTGTGGCGAAAGGAACCTTGTCTACTAGTCATCTCCTTTCCTGTTCCACTCGCAAACAGCGTGACGCAAAAACGACTACCCATATGCTTCCATATGAGCCGTAATTTTTCGTACCTTACCTTTTCACTCCTTACGCGAAATGAAGCAGGCAAAAAGGAATACAAAAGTCTCAAAAATGGGATCTACAGTAAGTGCAAAATGGCTAAGCAGGGATGAGGACAAATGTAAGGATATGGAGGCATATATCACTAGGGGTAAGACAAATACAGCCTACAGGAAAATGAAAGAGCCCTTTGGAGAGAAGAGAACCACTTACATAAAAATCAAGAGCTCAGATGGAAACCCAGTTCTAATCCAAGAAGGGAAAGTAGAAAGGTGGAAGGAGTATACAGCGGATCTATACAAGGGCGATACTCTTGAGGACAATATTATGGAAATGGAAGAGGATATAAACTACTGGCCATTAAAATTCCGACACCAAGAAGAAACGCAGATGATAAACGGGTATTCATTGGACAAATATATTATACTAGAACTGACATACGATTACATTTTCACGCGATTTGGGTGCATAGATCCTGAGAAATCATTACCCAGAACAACCACCTCTGGCCGTAATAACGGCATTGATGCCTGGGCATTGAGTCAAACAGAGCTTGGATGGCGTGTACAGTAGGGTATTCACAAAAAAAGGGAATATTTTTCATGGATATATTTTTTAATGGCTAGTGCATTCATATTTTTATTAAATGCCATTTTCAATCAAAAATAGCTCACAAACACATCTTAAGCCCTATTCCTTCATATCACTATGGTATTTTGAAACTGATTTAGCTTTATGTAGGAATGTGCTGTTATTCTTTAGCTAGTTAAAAAAATCTTTGCAGGAAATGTCAAAATTTATTACTATTTGTAGCTCTGATTTTATAAGTTCTGGTGAACACCTGTTCCTAACATCAGTCCACTTGTTCTTCATAATATAAAACACTCGTTCCACAAATGCATTTGAACCTGTTATGCTTAGTACAAAACACATGAGACGAGAGATATTTGTCACTTTTTGATGAGGCACTAGTGTGAAGAATTTTTCCCACTTATCGCAACATCACCATCCTTAGTGATACAATTAGTAAAGTTATCTTTCACTTCACAAAATTCTTCATATAGCTGATCCAGGTTGATCCTATCTTGTAGATTAAGTGTTCCCACAGCACGTTCAAAATCGCAATATTGTAATTCCCCATTCAAAGAAAGAGGTTGCAACCTTGCATACTTATTACTAGCTGAGAGGTCATAATGGTTTTCAAGATATTTCAACAGTGTGTCATAGAAAGAATCAAATTCACATGAAATCTTATTAAGATATGTTGATGAAATCTCTCCCATTAATTTCATGGTTTCACTCCTATAGAATTTATACTTCTTTCTTGTGTAATATTCTTATACATCATGCACAGACTGTTATGTGATTCAACGTTGCTTAGCTCCCTTTTCTCCAGGTATCTGGATACTGTTTGTATTTGACCTCCTATATTTGACACAAAATGCAAGTAAATATCAGGACTAATTCCTTTCACTGGGTCTTCAGCTAAAAATACTGATGCAAGTTGCTTTGGACAGGCATCAATGCTCCTGAAATAGCTCTTTATAGCTGGCCAGCACTCAATCAATCTGTTAATGGCAGGAGTTAAGGACAGCCATCTTGTGGGCACATGCCTTAATATCTCAGACCACTCAAAATGATTTCACTTCCTCACACCTTTCAGCTGATACTGAGAAATGATTATAGATCTTCAAAACAAGATTCTCTACATCCATTTCCAGCTCTTCATCGCATTATGAACCATTTGGTTTGAACAACTGGCTTTCTGAAGGTTGGAATTTATGGAAAGCAGTAATTGATAAACAGATTGTTTCCTGCCAAAATGCACATTAGCATTTTCAGCACTATATGCAGTTAAATTATTAATATTTAGTGAATGGCTCTCCAGACTGTCAACAATTAACTTTGCCACTGCATTTGAAGTTTCATCAGGCTGTTCAATAAATGTCAACAGTTTGTTCTGTACACCTACTAAAGGTACAAATTATCTTACACAAATTGGGAACATCTTTGTGTTACCTCTATTCGAAGCGTCTGTTGCTACTGAGAAAAACTTACTATTTTCAGGAGATTTTAGACTATTAACAACATCACTGACACTTTTAGGTGCTAATACGTTTTTCATCAACATTTCTGCCTTCGTCTTGCCACAGGAAAGTTTTACAGCGGTTTCTGAATCTGTGAATACACATGACGTCAATTTATTTCTACATTCCAAACTTGAGTAACTTAGGTTGTGTTTGACTGTGTGATACAAAAGTCCTAACTCACAAGCTACGACAACGTTGGCTTCAGATTTCTTAGAGTTCACAAAATATTTGGATACTTTCGTGGTTTGACTACTTGCTTTCTCCTTTAACTGATGTCCTTTTTACTGAGCGTGTTGTTTGAGATCAAACTGACCAATATGAGAAACGCTGAATTCCTTCCTGCACAACGTACAAAACACATGTTTATCAGAAGTTAAACCATGCCTAACCCACGCGAAAGTATCTTCCCATTTCTTTAAGTACACTTGACTGTATTGCTGTTGCTTGCCGCGTTTCTTCTTCGCTGTTGAACTCAATACAATTCTTGAACAAAAGTAAATTAAGGAAACAAGACTTTCCACTCTACGGATTCAAGAAATTATCACTGCAACAAAGTTTATTAGTTTACAAACATCTGTAGCTGTACACAAAAGAATCGGAGATAAGTATATCGACAACATTATCGATTATGCAATCGAGTGATCGTCAGAAGTACCAATTTAAACGTAGACCAGCCTAAAATCTATATCTGAACGGTAATAATAACAAATATAACCAAATTAATGTGAATTTTTGTTATATGTATATTAAGGCGAAGAATTGTGTTGGGTTCTCCGGTAGTTTAGCGCTAAATATTAAAAGAAAGGAAAAAAGTGCTGTACGGGGAAATAAAAAACGTAAGGCTAAATTAACAGTAAAAAAAATGTAAGAATACGGGAAAAACGTAGAACCCGTACAGGACCTGCAGCATGCGGTCGTGCATTATCCTGCTGAAATGTAGCGTTTCGCGGGGATCGAATGAAGGGTAGAGCCACGGGTCGTAACACATCTGAAATATAACGTCCACTTTTCAAAGGGTCGACAATGCGAACAAGAGGTGACCGAGACGTGTAACCAATGGCATCCCATACCATCACGCCGGGTGATACTCCAGTATGGCGATGATGAATACACGCTGCCAATGTGCGTTCACCGCGATGTCACCAAACACGGATGCGACCATCATGATGCTGTAAAAAGAACCTGGATTCATCCGAAAAAATGACATTTGCCATTCTTGCACCCAGGTTCGTCGTTGAGTACACCACCGCAGGCGCTCCTGTCTGTGATGTATCGTCAAGGGTAACCGCAGCCATTGTCTCCGAGCTGATAATCCATGCTGCTGCAAACGTCGTCGAACTGTTCGTGCAGATACTTGTCGTCTTGCAAACATCCCCATCTGTTGACTCAGGAATCGAGACGTGGCTGCACGATCCGTTACAGCCATGCAGATAAGATGCCTGTCATCTCGACTGCTAGTGATACGAGGTCGTTGGGATCCAGCACGGCGTTCCGTATTACCATCCTGAACCCACCGATTCCATATTCTGCTAACAGTCATTGGATCTCGACCTACGCGAGCAGCAATGTCGCAATACGACAAACCGCAATCGCGATAGGCTACAATCCAACCTTTATCATAGTCGGAAACGTGATGGTACGTGTGGTGTCACCGCCAGACACCACACTTGCTAGGTGGTAGCTTAAATCGGCCGCGGTCCATTTAGTACACGTCGGACCCGCGTGTCGTCACTGTGTGATCGCAGACCGAGCGCCACCACAAGGCAGGTCTCGAGATACGGACGAGCACTCGCCCCAGTTGTACGACGACATTGCTAGCGACTATACGGACGAAGCCTTTCCTCTCATTTGCCGAGAGACAGTTAGAATAGCCTTCAGCTAAGTCCATAGCTACGACCTAGCAAGGCGCCATTAGCCTTACATAGTTTGATAGATATCGTATAAATGTCTCAAGAAGAACGTTGTAAACCAACAAAGAATAAAGTTAAGTATTCGAGGAGCTGCATACTTTTCTTATTAGCATTCAATAGTTATCCTGTTCCAGACTTCACGCCAGTCGGCGTGTGTGTACGCGTGCCTTTCTTTCGGCTACCCGTCACTGTGGACTGGCTGCATTGTCAGTCCACATCAGTACGCATATCTCCTCCTTACACGAGGCAGCATAACAACGTTTCACCAGGTAACGCCGGTCAACTGCTGTTTGTGTATGAGAAATCGGTTGGAAACTTTCTTTATGTCAGCACGTTGTAGGTGTCCCCACCGGAGTCAACCTTGTGTGAATGCTCTGAAAAACTAATCATTTGCATATCACAGCATCTTCTTCCTGTCGATTAAATTTCGCGTTTGCAATACGTCATCTTCGTGGTGTAGCAATTTTAATGGCCAGTAGTCTAATGCTATAATAAATGGAGCCATGAATTCCCTGCACGATTACATATTAAAACATGTATGCATTCATGCATTATCAGATAACGAAACATGCAGAAATAAAGGAAAAACATGCAACATTAGAATTCCGTCTTTTGTTGTGCAGCATTTTATTTTGTTTTTCCAAATTATCCACTGACCGCAATAGCTCTGTGCCTTGAATCGAATCCACCCGTCGGCATCGTTGAAAGTGATTTTTGTGTTTTCCCATTTTCAGTTTGGGTAAATCCCGAGGCTGCTCCCTTGCATAGGCTACAGCCAATGCCTTGCGAGTTCCTTTCTTTTCCGACAGATTCGAATTCCCTTAAGAATGCGGCCTCTGTGCTTAAATGAGAACTCAATGAAAAGAATTGCTGCGAAGGGAGCCAAACATGCCTTCGGACCCAGCACTAAAAGCCATATCTACATCGGATGGTGGCTAGCATTCGTCATTTTGTAGTATGTATCTTTGCATAAATACGGCTTAACTGTGAAACGCCGATATATTGTATCTTAAAGTTTTACTGCATGGACGATGTTCTGCTGTGAAATGTCTTATTTGTAATAACCTTGTAACAGTGAGTCCAACCATCACACCTCTAACGTACGTATTTGCAAATAAACGTAATATAAGCGACAACGTATATTGTACCTCGACGAGAAATTTATTAGAATCAACTACTGAATAACCATATTAAAATAGGTTAATACAAACTCATTTATGACATCTCATGTGTTAGAAATCTATTTGAAATTAATGCGTGAACCCGTGTTAAGATCCCAAAACTGTAGCTCTTAATATACTCGTGTTCCATTTTGGTTTGTAAATATACCTGGTTGCAATAATTTCAAGTTGACTATTGAAGAAATAGTTAAAAAAAGGTCTTGATCATTTAAAGAAATTGAAAAATTTTATGAAATGAGAAGCGCTTTAATAAAATCAGAGACTGAATTGAGTAGCTTGGACTGCATTGAAGAGCTGAAGAAATTCGGACTTGATGTCAGATAAGATTTTCGTAGGAGAAAAATGGCTATTGTCAAAAGAGTTTTGAACCCGCTTAATTTTATAAATTATTCAAACCAACGTTAATATTCTTCTGATCTGTGGTACTGAACGTTATGTTAGAAGACTGAGCTTTGTTTTATTAGCATAGAGGCAAAACGTTAAATTCCAATTTTTATAAGATCTTCTTTAACAAATCGGAGAGCCACTTTCACATTAATGAGTGAGTTGCTCGTACACTTCTTAAGTAATAGAACAGAGCATTGTCCTCGACAGCGAGTGTTCATCAGAGATAGGCGTATCGTCACGCGTTTCTCAGGGGAAGTGTGATAGGACCGCTATTATTTTCTATACAAGCAAATGATTTGGCACACAGGACGGGCAGCAATCTGCGCATATTTGCTGATGATGATGTGGTGGACCACACAGGATGGGCAGCATTCTGTGGATATTTGCTAATGATGGTGAGGTGGACAGGAAGGTGTTGAAGTTAACTGACTGTAGGAGGATACGCGATGACTTAGATTAAATTTCTAGTCGGTGTGATGAACGACAGCTACCTCTAAACGTACAAAACAGTAATGCGGATGAGTGGAAGAAACAAACCTACAACATTCTGATAGAGCATTAGTAGTGACTTGATACAGTCATGTCGTTTAAATAGCGTTGCATCGCAAGGCGATTTGAAATGGATCGAGGGTGTCACGATTGTGCTAAGAAAGGCAAATGGTCGACTACCATGCACTGTGAGAATTCTGGGAAAGTGCGGTTCATTTGTAAAGGGGACACTAGTGCAACGTACTCTTGAGTACTGGTCGAGTGTTTGGGGTCCGTACCAGGTCGGATTAAAGGAAGACTGAGAAGCAGTTCAGTGACGGGACCCTGTATTTGTCACCGGTAGCTTGGAGCAACACGTAAGTACTACGGAGATCCTTCGGAAACTCAAATGGGAATCATTGAATGGAATGCGACGTTATTTCAGGGAACACTATTGAGGAAATTTAGAGAACCAACATCTGAAGCTGACTGCAGAAGGATCCTATTGCTGCCAACATATATTTCGCGTTGTTTGTTGTTGACATGTTCAGTCCTGAGACTGGTTTGATGCAGCTCTCCATGCCACTCTCTCCTGTGCAAGTTTCATCTCCCAGTACCTACTGCAACCTACATCCTTCTGAATCTCTTTAGTGTATTCATCACTTGGTCTCCCTCTACTATTTTTACTCTCCACACTGCCCTCTCCAATATTAAATTGGTGATCCCTTGATGCCTCAGAATATGTCCTACCAACCAATCCATTCTTTTAGTCAAGTTGTGCCACAAACTCCTCTTCTCCCCAATTCTACTCAATACCTCCTCATTAGTTATGTGATCTACCCATCTAAACTTCAGCATTCTTCTGTAGCACCACATTTCGAAAGCTTCTATTCTCTTCTCATCCAAACTATTTATCGTCCATGTTTCACTTCCATACATAGCTACACTCCATACAAATACTTTCAGAAACGACTCCCTGACACTTGAATCTATACTAGATGTTAACAAATTTCTATTCTTCAAAAACACTTTCCTTGCCATTACCAGTCTACATTTTATATCCTCTCTTCTTCGACCATCATCAGTTACTTTGTTCCCCAAATAGCAAAACTCATTTACCACTTTAAGAGTCTCATTTCCTAATCTAATTCCCGCAGCATCATCCGATTTAATTCGATTGCATTCCATTATCCTCGTTTTGCTTTTGTTGATATTCATCTTATATCCTCCTTTGAAGACACTGTCCATTCTGATCAGCTGTTTTTGCAGGTCCTTTGCTATCTCTGACAGAATTACAATGTCATCGGCGAACCTCAAAGTTTTTATTTCTTCTCCATGGATTTTAATTCCTACTCCGAATGTTTCTTTTGTTTCCTTTACTGCTTGCTCAATATACAGATTGAATAACATCGGGGCTAGGCTAGAACCCTGTCTCACTCCCTTCCTGCTTCCTTTTCATGCCTCTGGACTCTTATAACTGCCATCTGGTTTCTGTACAGATTGTAAATAGCCTTTCGCTCCCTGTATTTTACCCCTGCCACCTTCATAATTTGAAACAGAGTATTCCAGTCAACACTGTTAAAAGCTTTCTCTAAGTCTACAAAGGCTAGAAACGTAGGTTTGCCTTCCGTTAATCTATTTTTTAAGATAAGTCGTAGGGCCAGTATAGCCTCACGCGTTCCAAACCGATCTTCCCCGAGGTCGGCTTCTACCAGTTTTTCCATTCGTCTGTAAAGAATTCGAGTTAGTATTTTGCAGCCGTGGTTTATTAAACTGGTAGTTCGGTATATTTCACATCTGTGAACACCTATTTTCTTTGGGATTTGAACATTATATTCTTCATGAAGTCTGAGGGTATTTCTCCTGTCTCATACATCTTGCTCACCAGATGGTAGAGTTTTGTCAGGACTGGCTCTGCCAAGGCTGTCAATAGTTCTAATGGAATGTTGTCTATTCCCGGAGTCTTGTTTCGACTTAGGCCTTTCAAGTGCTCTGTCAAACTCTTCCCGCAGTATCATATTTCCCATTTCATCTTCATCTACGCTGCTGGTCATTAAAATCACGCTACATCACACCTGCAATGGTGTACTCAACGACGAACCTGGGTGCAAGAATGGCAAAACGTCATTATTTCAGATGAGTCCAGGTTCTGTTTACAGCATCATGATGGTCGCATCTGTGTTTAGCGACATCGCGGTGAACGTACATTGGAAACGTGTATTCGTCATTGCCATACTGTAGTATCACCCGGCGTGATGGTATGGGATTCCATTGGTTGCACGTCTCGGTCACCTCTTATTCGCATTGACGACACTTTGAACAATGGACGTTACATTTCAGATGTGTTACGACCCGTGGCTATACCCTTCATTCGATCCCCGCGAAACGCTACATTTCAGCAGGATAATGCACGACCGCATGTTGCAGATCCTGTACGGGCCTTTCTGGATACAGAAAATGTTCGACTGCTGCCCTGGCCAGCATATTCTCCAGATCTCTCACCAACTGAAAACGTCTGGTCAATGGTGGCTGAGCAACTGGCTGGTCACAATACGTAGGTCACTACTCTTGATGAACTATGGTATAGTGTTGAAGCTGCATGGGCAGCTGTACCTGTACGTGCCATCCAAACTCTGTCTGACTCAATGCCCAGGCGTATCAAGGCCGTTATTACGGACAGAGGTGGTTGTTCTGGGTACTGATTTCTCAGGATCAATGCACCCAAATTGCGTGAAAATGTAATCACATGTCAGTTCTAGTATAATATATTTGTCCAATGAATACCCGTTTATGATCTGCATTTCTTCTTGGTGTAGCAATTTTAATGTCCGTGTAAACAGATTTTTGACGAAAAGACATTGAGGCAGTTATACTATCAACCCACCAGGTTGAAGATACCACTTTGTGAAAAGCTGCGTGAAAAAGTCCGTAACTGTTTGCTCCACATCCTCATCCGACAGGAATGGTCTTCCCTTCAAGGCCTTCTCTTAAGAGTCCGAAGGCGTAATAACCGCATGGAGAGAGGTCTGTACTATAGGGCGAGTGCTCTACTTTCTTCTACAGGAGGTTCCATAACTTCTATGATACGACGTTTGCGACATGCCGACGTGCGTTATAATGTAGAAGCAGCTTCCACGGTCGCAGCATTCTGTAACGGTGGTTTTCGGTAGTCATGCTGCCTCTTACACATTCTTAATTCTCCGATGGATGTCTATCGGTGCTTGTCCTACGACAGCCAAGAAAAAAATAACAGCGCGTTGGTTCTGTTTAGGCGCATTTGATACTAAGGTCCCCGCAGTTCGTGTTTCCGCATTTACCGCACTCACCTTGGAAAGACGCGAAAGCCACACTAGTATCTTGCCTACATGTCGGTGCTTATATGCCAGCATCGGAGCCGTGGTACGTTCACATAGACTGCAGCAACGTCCTCAGCTTAAAACTTTCTGATCGTCCCATATATCTTTCAGTTTCGTTACACGACAACTAGTTCGTCTCTAATTTCATTTTGGTGATAGGGGCGATCTGATCCCTCTGGATTCCCCCTCCCCGGTTGGCTGCGTCCTGGACTCCCTTATCTGGGAAGCTATTCTATTTGCTCGCACCTTCATTAACAGTCTACAGACGACGGCACGGTCTACATCAACTACATCTACATCTACATTTACACTACGCAAGCCACCAAACGGTGTGTGGCGGAGGGCACTTTACGTGCCACTGTCATTACCTGCCTTTCCTGTTCCAGTCGCGTTTGGTTCGCGGGAAGAACGACTGCCGGAAAGCCTCCGTGCGCGCTCGAATCTCTCTAATTTTACATTCGTGATCTCCTCGGGCGGTATAAGTAGGGGGAAGCAATATATTCGATACCTCATCCAGAAACGCAACCTCTCGAAATCTGGACAGCAAGCTGCACCGCGATGCAGAGCGCCTCTCTTGCAGAGTCTGCCACTTGAGTTTGCTAAACATCTCCGTAACGCTATCACTCTTACCAAATAACCCTGTGACGAAACGCGCCGCTCTTCTTTGGATCTTCTCTATCTCCTCCGTCAACCCGATCAGGTACGGATCCCACACTGATGAGCAATACTCAAGTATAGGTCGAACGAGTGTTTTGTAACCCCCCTCCTTTGTTGATGGGCTACATTTTCTAAGGACTCTCCCAATGAATCTTTATCTGGCACCCGCCTTATCAACAATTAACTTTATATGATCATTATACTTCAAATCGTTCCGTATGCAAACTCCCGGATATTTTACAGAAGTAACTGCTCCCAGCATTTGTTCCGCTATCATATAATCATAAAATAAAGAATCATTCATTCTATGTATTCGCAATACATTACATTTGTCTGTGTTAAGGGTCAGTTGCCACTCCCTGCGCCAAATGCCTATCCGCTGCAGATCTTCCTGCATTTCGCTGCAATTTTCTAATGCTGCAACTACTCTCTATACTACAGCATCATCCGCGAAAAGCCGCGTGGAACTTCCGACAATATCTACTAGGTCTGTCCAGATTCGTTCCTTTTAATTTGTGTCAGGGCGCTGATGACCCCGACGTTGAGCGCCCATAAGCCCCAAGACACACACACACACACACACACACACACACACACACACACACACATATATATATATATATATATATATTGTGAAAAGCAATGGTCCCATAACACTCCCCTGTGACACGCCAGAGGTTACTTTATCGTCAATAGACGTCTCTCCAGTGAGAACAACATGCTGTGTTCCGTTTGCTAAAAACTCTTCAATCCATGCACACAGCTGGTGTTATAATATATGCCTATAGTTGTGCGCATCTGCTCGACGACCTTTCTTGAAAACTGGAACTACCTGTGCTCTTTTCCAATCATTTGGAACCTTCCGTTCCTCTATAGACTTGCGCTACACGGCTGTTAGAATGGGGACAAGTTCTTTCAAGTACTCTATGTAGAATGGAATTGGTATCCCGTCAGGTCCAGAGGACTTTCCTCTGTTGAGTGATTTCAGTTGCTCTTCTATTCCTTGGACACTTATTTCGATGTCAGCCATTTTTTCATTTGTGCAAGGATTTAGAGAAGGAACAGCAGTGCAGTCTTCCTTTTTGAAACAGCTTTTGAAAAAGGTGTTTAGTATTTCAGCTTTACGCGTGTCATCCTCTGTTTCAATGTCATTATCATCCCAGAGTGTCTGGATACGCTGTTTCGATCCACTTACTGATTTAACGTAAGACCGGAACTTCCTAGGATTTTCTGTCAAGTCGGTACATAGAATTTTATTTTCAAATTCATTGAACGCTTCACGCATAGCCCTCCTTACGCTAACTTTGACATCGTTTAGCTTCTGATTGTCTGAGAGGTTTTGGCTGCGTTCAAATTTGCAGTGAAGCTCTCTTTGCTTTTCCAGTAATTTACTAACTTTGTTTTTGAACCACGCTGGGTTTTTCCCGTCGCTCACAGTTTTACTCGGCACGTACCTGTCTAAAACGCGTTTTACGATTGCCTTGAACTTTTTCCATAAACACTCAACATTGTCAGTGTCGGAACAGAAACTTTCATTTTCATGTTTGGTAGTCTGAAATCTGCCTCCTATTACCCTTGCTGAACAATAAACCTTCCTTCCTTTTTTAATATTCCTATTTACTTCCTTATTTAGAGATGCTGCAACGGCCTTATGGTCACTGATTCCCTGTTCTACCCTTATAGAGTCGAAAAGTTCGGGTCTGTTTTTTATCAGTAGGTCCAAGATGTTATCTCCACGAGTGGGTTCTCTGTTTAATTTGTAGAGGTAATTTTCAGATAGTGCACTCAGTATAATGTCACTCGATGCTCTGTCCCTACCACCCGTCCTAAACATCTGAGTGTCCCAGTCCATATGAAGGTGCACCGAAATAGAAGACCGGACGAGGACCGATGACTGGAGCAAGTTTTTTAAGTTGCCCCTGGACATAAACAAAAGTAACGTACTGCGCTGCGCATACAAATAGACGACATTTTGCAATGTAGGTAAATCTCTTTCCATAACATGGCGTCACTATAGCGTATTGATTGCCAAACGGGCATTACAGTTCGTTAATGTTTATTTGCTCTGCACAATTAGAGCTGCAGCCAAATTTATTGCATATTTGATAAGAAGGCAATTTATATCCTTTAATGTGACGACTTTTTTTAAGACCTGATAAACGTTATTCCGATGCTGACACGTCATTTAAGAGGGTCGGACATTCTCCGAGGCCTCAGTAAGCACTTGAGAATGGCTGCAATGCCGAAATCGTGATAAATGAATAAAAATTTACAGTCGAATGGCGGAAATTTCTTTCAAAAACTTCTACATGACTCTGGTCATCCGACAAAGAATTTAAAAAAAATCATCCTGAATAAACATTTTCTAAATTGGCATAACAACATGTCACGACAACACTGTCGGCTTTCTACCAACGTTCTCATTTACTTTCTTTGGTTATCTCTGTTGCCGTGCGGGATTAGCCGAGCGGTCTCGGAAGCTGCAGACATGGACTGTGCGGATGGTCTCGGCGGAGGTTCGAGCCCTCCCTCGGGCATGGGTGTGTCTGTTTGTCCTTAGGATAATTTAGGTTAAGTAGTGTGTAAGCTTAGGGACTGATGACCTTAGCAGTTAAGTCCCATAAGATTTCACACACATTTGAACATTTGGTCATCTCTGTTGAACTCTCGTTAATATTACATTCCCGTGGCAGCATCTCGTTCATCGTATGCTGCCATCTTACTTGATAAACACTCCTTATACAACAATAGCGCCATAGAATTGTTCACACTTGCTCCGTGTTTGCAATTTTCAGATGCACCACACAATTCCAAAATAATCTACGCCATATATTGGTCCTCAATACAGCTCATCTTACCTTTTCATCCTACATCACACCACTTCACTGTTACCTATAAACATTAAATAATAAATATTAAAATGTTGTGACGTGCTAGAGATCTACATCTACATCTACATCTATACTCCGCGAGCCACCTTACGGTGTGTGGCGGAGGGTACTTATTGTACCACTATCTGATCCCCCCTTCCCTGTTCCATTCACGAATTGTGCGTGGAAAGAACGACTGCTTGTAAGTCTCCGTATTTGCTCTAATTTCTCGGATCTTTTCGTTGTGATCATTACGCGAGATATATGTGGGCGGTAGTAATATGTTGCCCATCTCTTCCCGGAATGTGCTCTCTCGTAATTTCGATAATAAACCTCTCCGTATTGCGTAACGCCTTTCTTGAAGTGTCCGCCACTGGAGCTTGTTCAGCATCTCCGTAACGCTCTCGCGCTGACTAAATGTCCCCATGACGAATCGCGCTGCTTTTCGCTGGATCATGTCTATCTCTTCTATTAATCCAACCTGGTAAGGGTCCCATACTGATGAGAAATACTCAAGAATCGGACGAACAAGCGTTTTGTAAGCTACTTCTTTCGTCGATGAGTCACATTTTCTTAGAATTCTTCCTATGAATCTCAACCTGGCGCCTGCTTTTCCCACTATTTGTTTTATGTGATCATTCCACTTCAGATCGCTCCGGATAGTAACTCCTAAGTATTTTACGGTCGTTACCGCTTCCAATGATTTACCACCTATGGCATAATCGTACTGGAATGGATTTCTGCCCCTATGTATGCGCATTATATTACATTTATCTACGTTTAGGGAAAGCTGCCAGCTGTCGCACCATGCATTAATCCTCTGCAGGTCCTCCTGGAATACGTACGAGTCTTCTGATGTTGCTACTTTCTTGTAGACAACCGTGTCATCTGCAAATAGCCTCACGGAGCTACCGATGTTGTCAACTAAGTCATTTATGTATATTGTAAACAATAAAGGTCCTATCACGCTTCCCTGCGGTACTCCCGAAATTACCTCTACATCTGCAGATTTTGAACCGTTAAGAATGACATGTTGTGTTCTTTCTTCTAGGAAATCCTGAATCCAATCACAAACCTGGTCCGATATTCCGTAAGCTCGTATTTTTTTCACTAAACGTAAGTGCGGAACCGTATCAAATGCCTTCCTGAAGTCCAGGAATACGGCATCAATCTGCTCGCCAGTGTCTACGGCACTGTGAATTTCTTGGACAAATAGGGCGAGCTGAGTTTCACATGATCTCTGTTTGCGGAATCCATGTTGGTTATGATGAAGGAGATTTGTATTATCTAAGAACGTCATAATACGAGAACACAAAACATGTTCCATTATTCTACAACAGATTGACGTAAGCGAAATAGGCCTATAATCATTCGCATCTGATTTATGACCCTTCTTGAAAATGGGAACGACCTGCGCTTTCTTCCAGTCGCTAGGTACTTTACGTTCTTCCAGCGATCTACGATAAATTGCTGATAGAAAGGGGGCAAGTTCTTTAGCATAATCACTGTAGAATCTTAAGGGTATCTCGTCTGGTCCGGATGCTTTTCCGCTACTAAGTGATAGCAGTTGTTTTTCAATTCCGATATCGTTTATTTCAATATTTTCCATTTTGGCGTCCGTGCGACGGCTGAAGTCAGGGACCGTGTTACGATTTTCCGCAGTGAAACAGTTTCGGAACACTGAATTCAGTATTTCTGCCTTTCTTCGGTCGTCCTCTGTTTCGGTGCCATCGTGGTCAACGAGTGACTGACTAGGGGATTTTCGCCATTAATCATGTAATGGTGTACTATCGGCTTCTTATATAGCATATGCACACAAATTGTAGACAGCTGCCAGCTATCATGCAAACCGGAAATTCTCCTCAACTCATTCTGCATTTTATTAGGATCGTTTAGTAATACCATCTCTCTGTGCACTTAGTCAGGAACAAAATAAATCGTTTCATGCTTCCTTTCGCACGCCGGATGAGGCATTACGTTAAAAATTCACACAGTTTTATATTCATAAGAAATTCATCGGTTCACCCGACGACATCGGAAGAGACTTGATATTTTGGCTGTTGGCCGGTAATGTGGTACAGTATCGAATGCCCATCGGAAATACGTTAAGACAGAAACCATCTGTTCACTGACATCTACTGTTAGCACGATAATATGTGTGAATAAAGGGAGTTATGTTTTTCATGTGTAGTATTCCGTGAAGACATGTTTATTTATTGGCAAGACTGTTTTCTAATAGAAACGTTGTAGGCTCCGGTAAACGTAACAAAAGGAACCACTGTTTTGTAGATATTTGGCAGACGTACCAACTTTCTTATAACTCTCCATTCGCTTTCCAGACTCAGGCGAATAAATAAATTGATAAAGGTACGTGTGTAACAACCATGTTTTTTTTTCTTCTACAGGGTCGGGCCCTCTGGAACGCTTTGTGTTTGCCAAACCTATGATGAGGAGCATTCCCTTGGTGACTAAGAAAGTGAAGTGCAGCTCGTCACCAACAGTTTTCTCGGAAGGTTGTAACTACTGCGTTTGCGAGCATGAAGACATCGGTCCCGTGTGCACGAACTGGCCTTGCACGGATTCAGGAAGAAGTGAGTAACCATCTTTTTTTTAGTTAAACGTTAACTGCAAGCAGTATCTAGATCACATATGATACAAATAGCCTATCAGGTGCGCAGTAACTTACTGTCTGGCGCTGTAATGTGTTCTGGTTTTGCGGAGGACACTGAAAGAGCGTTTCTCTGGAGGTGACTAACGTTGATTCGGACCTGTACGATTTTAGAGACGTCACTACCCGTTACTTCATGCTGGTGACCTATTGCTTCGCGCGACACACAAAATACGTTCTTCGATGTTTTTGCCACGAGTTACGAAAGGTTGAAACACATAAGATATAAAAACGCTCTCTATGTCACAAGCAAAATTTCTGAGACGCAGTATTGCATTTGTCGTTTTCAGCTGGAGCCCACATTTGATGGGTTTTACATTATGACTTAGACCTTATGAAAGTATGAGTTGGGGGTTAGACGTGTTCTGGCGAAATGGGGGACATTCGTGCCATTAAATAAACAAACTGGCCAGCTACCCTAGCCCAATTTAATGACCCATATGCAAACTAATTACTCACTTGGGCTCTTGTTTTGTTTATTTAGAATGAAATTACTGGGCTACAGCTGTCATTATAATTATCATAATTTGTAGCCAAGATCGTCACAGGGTAGTTTACTCAAGTGTTTTTTAATCTAGTGTGACAATTGTCATTTTAATGAAGATGATTTGTGACCCAAAAGTGCCATCCTCTTTCGCTCACTGGTGCTGTGTGCTGCTATTGATCCCACACTCTGGGCCCATCCACCACTACCCCCCTTGGGGTCCCTAGCATCATGAGAGGGGACTTATCATTCGTAGTCTGCACCTCCCTCGAACAACCATACGACCACGAAGTTCAAGAATTCATTCACCTCTCCAAGGAGAATAAAAAGAGGATGACTGTTATTAATATTATTATTATTATTATTATTTATCATTCAGCACTATTTTTTCTGGTGTGGACTACTGATGATGATGCAGTCAGCCAGAACGATTTGTTGGAGCCATTCGATTTTCCGCAGCACGTACATGATTTACTAGACATATTTCCACCACCTGTTTCGTCCAACTTCGAGCCTTCAGTGTGGCAGCAGCGATGGTCCACCAACAACATACCGGTATCGCACAACAACATAATGGAACTCTTCTTTTATCACCATGAGTTCTTACTATCACAGGCACTGCAGACACCACCTGTGTAGTCACAATAGCATGCATCACGTATTAAAGTCTCTCCGTTCAAAGTTACATGCAGACTAATTGTGATTACGAGTGAGTGTGTAGTTGCATGCATATTCTCATGTCGTGAGTTCAACACTCTGAAAGTGATGGAACATCCTCAAGTTAGCAGCAAGAATTTTATACTTTCATTATATGAGTGGTGTCAGTTACATGACAACTTCTTAAAGATTGCGTATCTATTCAACGGTCAGACAAACCCCCCTCCACCCACCATGTTACTGGGTTGTCACAAAGTGTTTATTATAGCTGTTCATGAACATCGAAAAAAAATTAAAATTTAATTCAACAGGGATAGGTTTGAGTACATTTATTTCCAGGAAGCAACATCAGAAACTTTAACTTTCAGTGTGCTAGAATGACCATTTTCACCTGATGCCAGTAGGAACCAGGATTACCAATGTTGTGTAGATCGACAATGCACAACTGTACTTGGCGCTACACTCTCTGACAACCAGAGCACTGCCTGTCAACCGACAAATGGCAAAAGGGTAATCCCACGGCCAATACACAGTAATAACACTGGGACAGCTACAGCAGGTGAGGAAATGAACTACATACAATGTACATATGTACATGCACACACAAACACACACACACCCTATTGTGTACATAGTACATACATTACATATTCAATTTAAATGCACACATGGTATCCAGGCAACACCATACACAATTTTCTATACACTATGACAAACAATTCATACAACTATTCAACATACACCTACAGACACATCAGCTATTTACTAATAAGTAATCATTCACACACTCAGTCACTCAAGCGAGTAGTGTGAGAATGCAGAGTCTCAGTCCCATCTGCACAGATGCATCATTTGTCATCATATCGATTTTAGGTCGTGATACAGTACGCATTTCATTGACTCATGATCAAATGCTTACTTGTTGCACTGTATGTGCAGAAGAAGAAGCCACATCAGGTCGCAGGCACTACAAGTAATCATAAGCCATGAGAGCCGCTGAGGCTGCATGTTGCTGCCTTTAGGTGATTGCTGTTGTAGTAAGGGATACATACATCTTGGATCTCAGATCCACAAACACCATAATCTGTGACCCATTCGCCTTGCCTCCCAGCAGGTCGATAACCTTTCGTTTTGAAGTATAATACCATAAGCTAATTGGCTACATATTCCAAGATGTCGAATTCTTTATGATTGTTCCTAATTACTCAGTATGGATCACGTAAATGTATCCATATAAGGTAACTTGGGATTAGCGAAGTTTGGTTTTGCACAGCGACAAATCTTTGATTGAAAATTGTTGCCCATTTAAAATTTGGCCTGATAACCAATCTTGTACACTACAGCGCCCCTACCATTGTGAAACTACATGAATTTCGTGAATGTTTGTCAAATTCTCCATAGTTTTCGCAAAAGCAGCATTATTCATTAACTTAAAAACTCGTTCTCTAAGTTACACGACACGAGAGTCCTGTTTTTGATATTAATAAATGTATATGCTCCACAACGAGCATGACTGCATGAGGAAGATAAAGAGGATGACTCTAATCAGTTTCATTTCTGAACTGAGACACTGATGAGGTTTCTATAGAGGATTATCTCGATTTACCGCTCCTCCCCCTCCTACCAGCTTCGTTATCAGTTTGTGGATCGAACCATTGGATGCAAACTAGCAGGATCTGCTAGGTCTGCCTAGATGACATATTCTTCACCCGAATCTGCTGCCTCACTTTGAGTCATCTAATCTGCGGATGCCCTCATTGGATAGCCATACAAAATTTTCACCAGGTTATTATTGTTGAAAAATGTATCAAATTTAGTTATTAACATCAGAGAGCACGATATAACTCACATCCTCAGATTCTTTGACCTGTCCACCGTTTCACAGGTTATTCGGCTTGGTGTGCATATGCACACATTGGCAAAGTCCCCAGTGGATCCTACGCCCAAAAGAGAACAGCCTGTTGACATTATGAGTAATTCGATGTTGACTCATGTTAGTTTCAACATTGCATCCCATGAAAGCACTGGTGTGGGGTAATAGAATGCTGGATCCAGGCTACCGAGCGAGATGGCGCAGTGGTTAGCACACTGGACTCGCATTCGGCAGGACGACGTTTCAATCCCGCGTCCGGCCATCCTGTTTTAGGTTTTCCGTGATTTCCCCTAATCCAATGAGACCGATGGCCGCGCAGTTTGGTCTCTTCCCCCAAACAACCCAGCCGAACCTGGACCCAGGTTGAATGTGGTCATACATGCAGTCCAGAATTTCGCGAAAATATGGACAAGTAGTCGTACATTCATGTCCCTGTGTAAGTGTACACACCGTTTTAAATCAGAAATATTTAATTCCTACCAAACATTCACTACGTGGCGACACTACTCATCTGTTGTGGAGAAATGTAATCATAAGTCATGAAAGCCGTTGAGGCTGCATGTTGCTCCCATTAGGTGATTGTTGTTGTAGTAAGGGATACATACATCTTGGATCTCAGATCCACATACACCATAATCTGTGACCCATTCGCCTTGTCTCCCAGCCTTCTTTTTTAAAAATGACGCACCCCCAAGGAATTATCCAAATGGGATGAAAACCGGTACATGAGATGTACATGTACAGACAGATAAATCATTACAGTTTCAGAAAAATTGGAGAGCTATGCAAGAGAGAGAATTTCATAAACTGATCAACCCAGTAAAATGTTGATTTACCACTGACCCGGGTGCAATCAGTTACTGGGATTGGCATTGAATAATATTGTTATTGGATATCCTCCTGTGGGATCTTGAACCAAATTCTGTCCAATTGGAGTGTTGGACTGTCAAAATCACGAGGTAGGATAGCCCTGCCCTTAATGCTCCAAATGTTCACAATAGGAGAGAGATCTGGTGCCTGGATGGCCAAAGTGAGGTTTCGCCGTTTGTGGAGAGAGGGGGAATTATCGCGCTGAAATGTAAGCCCAGTTTGGCTTTCCACAATGGGCAAAATCAGAGACATACAAGATCGTCGATGTACCGTTGTGCTGTGAGGGAATCGCAGACGGCAACAACATCGCTCCTGCTATGAAAAGAAGTGGCACCCCAAACCGTCCCCTAACGTCATACCACACGGAATCGATGCTGCATTGCATTCCAAACGTGGACCAACACGCTGTTAAGCAGGTCTACATAATGTCTTGGTCGTGTGTTGTATATGAAGAGCTGACGTTCAATCATATGGGAGAAACATCATTGATTGTCAACTGTCAGATTTGTATCCGATGATGTTATGTAGGTTCGCTAGAGCGTGAAACCCACTTCATTCGTTATGCAGCTAAACAAGATAAATCTACAAGAATACTAATAACTCCTAATCTATTTGTAATTATTGTTTTGAAACAGGTAGTTTGGCAGTTACAATGTGTTTTAAGTTGCTACTATGAATCGTAAATTGTTTATGTAAAGTACAAAATAAGTATGCGTTTACAACAAAATGTGTATTACTATACGACGCCTTTGACAGTACAGGTTAAAGGTGTTTCCGTGTGCCCCTTGGTATACATCCCATTTCCCTCTTCCTCTACTGTCGCGACCTCTAGATGAGGTGTATGCTGAATGAAGTTTTGATGTCGCCCAGCTTGAAATTCCAGTTCTATAACTGTCCCCAACAGTGTTTAGAGAGTATAGCATCGCCTCTTCTCTGAACTTTACATTTTAAGTTCCTTGAGCACCTCGGTTACCTTTTGATAGTTGTATAGTTACAAATCATATATAGGTAACTACACTTATGACAAAGGCAAACGTATGTAGGTGTAGAACGGGACACAAATCTCTCCTTAACTTTTGACTGCAAAAGAGTTTAAATAATTTCTTTCATGTGTCTCCCTTTAATATGTAATAACTTTTCAAATAACTGTAACATGGACTCATTGTGTGACATCAGAATGAACTGTAAATTGACGTTTGGTTTATGTCAGCACCACTTGCGAGTGAATACTTAGAATTTAAGTGAAAGCCTGGAGACCGATTCGTTTGCAATGCAAGTAATCACAACGTGCCTGTGTGTTTGTGTGTGCGTGTGTGTGTGTGTGTGTATGTATGTATGTGTGTGCGCGCATGCGTGTATGGGGCAAAAGAACTATTACTAATGATTACTTTCTCTCTTACTTTCGTACAGCTCACAGTGCTCCAAAACGAATTAAGCGTTCACCACAGCATTGTAAACCCTACACAGCGTATAAAAAAGACTGCAACGTTTGTTTTTGCAATAGAAATGGCACCAACGCTGTCTGCACGAATTTAGAGTGTAACACTGGCACACAGAGAGGTAAGTTCCTGGTCTACTCGTCTCTATGTACCTTGTTAATAGTGGTCATTGCTTTGATTTCTACGTCATGATAACCCATTCTTTAAGAGAAGGTCGAAACGAAGATGTATCAACAGTCCTTCTTTGAATACTACTTGATTATTCTGTGAATACACTTTGGGGCTTTCTATTTCGCACCACAATAATAATTTTACTGTGGAAGGTTAAGCTTTTGTAAAAGTTATGCCATGCGAGATCGAAATACAGAGGGTTAGCGCTGGGCTGATGTGGCGATCAGTTCGTCAACAAGACGTACTGACAATTAAGTAGACAACAAGTGGGGCTGACAGAAACGCAAGCGCTGTTGTGCTAGTTATCAAGCAACTGTAGCACTATGTACTTCCCTGCCTTGGCGCCACTACAAAGTCAAACATGGGTAGAATAGAAGCGAGCTTGACAACCCAGACATTATACAACCAACACAGGGCACCAAGGAGAATTCGCAGTTCAGATAAATTACGATAAATGCGCTTATACACTCAGAGACACCACGACACAAGGGTGGGCTAGGCCCCTTAAATAGCTAGACTTTTAGAGCTCGGTAACTCATTTTGTTGTGCTGCTTTTCTGTCAGTCTCCCTAGAACCAGAAGGTTTACTACCGAGTTTCAGTGGAAACACGAGAGGTTGATCAATAATAGTCAGCCTAATACTTTCTTGCTGATGTCAACTTCGAGAGGCATTGCTGCGCATTGAGTAGTTGTGGATGAGCACACTGATGTGGAGCCGGCCCTCCTCCACTACTGGGTCACTGTGGATCATTTGCAAGCCACCGTCGACCGGGTGAATCATGTCTCTGGAGCCTGTTGCCGACCTTGAAGTGTCGGCTGCAGTCTTGGTCGATCAGTGGTATTGACTGAGGCCTAGTCGCCACGACAGCTGACATGCTGGACTACAGTCAGAATTTCCACCTGATGGTATGACGGGCAGTCTTCAGGACTGCTGAGGAGGGAGTCATGCAAGGTCACTGCAGAACGCCTAGATGGGCAACGCCTCCCTGGGGCGACTGCCGCTGCCAGCACAGTACACGGATGTAGCACTGGCCTGTGGCGGCGACTTCCAAGACTTCCTGGCGAGGCGTCAACACTCTTTCGCGGCATGTGGGCTTGAGCCCAGAGTCCGACTGCAGCTCTAAATACACTTACATCACTGTACACTCTGCAAGATAAACAAATATTATTAGAGATACCACTGTATCATCATGTCTCCGGGTGTGCACTGGACCACTCATTCTTATTTCCTTATTTAATGCTCGATCTACTGACAGCAAAGTGACCACAGCAAATGGGTCGCAACAAAATGGTACTCATGAAAGGTATTTGTAAGCTACCTCCTTTCTGCTTTGGCGCACAGGATTAGCGGAGCGGTCTAAGGCGCTGCAGTCATGGTCTGTGCAGCTGGTCCCGGCGGAGTTCGAGTCTTCCCTCGGGAATGGATGTGTGTGTTTGTCCTTAGGATAATTTAGGTTAAGTAGTGTTTAAGCTTAGGGACTGATGACCTTAGCAGTTAAGTCCCATAAGATTCACACACATTTGAACATTTGCCGGCCAGGGTGGCCGAGCGGTTCTAGGCGCTTCAGTCCGGAACCGCGCGACCGCTACGGTCGCAGGTTCGAATCCTGCCTCGGGCATGGATGTGTGTGATGTCCTTAGGTTAGTTAGGTTTAAGTAGTTCTAAGATCTAGGGTACTGATGACCTTAGAAGTTAAGTCCCATAGTGCTCAGAGCCATTTGAACCAATCCTTTCTGCATTAATTACAGTGCCATAGGATTCTTCAGTAAAATAAATAAAAAAAAAATCTGCTTTCCTCGCAACTAGGATTGTGTGCTTGCTCCACCTTAATCCACTCTGTCCATAAACATCCTGATACTTGAAGGTTTCGATTGATTTTAGTGTTCTGTTTCCACTCACATTATTAAATGTCACAGGATCATTCACCATTCTTGCGTTACAGCAAGGAGAAATTTGGAAAAGGAACTGAAATTCGTGGGGAAGAAATAAAACTTCGAGTTTTGCCGACGACACTGCAGTTCTAACACAGGCAGCAATGGACTAGGAAGAGCAGTTGAGAGAAGGTCAGTGTCTTGAAAAGAGATTATAAGATAACAGTCAACAACAGTGAAACGAGGATAATGGAATGTAGTTAAATTGAATCAGTCATTGATGAGTGAACTGGACTAGGAAACGGATCACTAAAAGTAGTAGACAACTTTTACTATTTGGAGAGCAAAATAAATGATGATGGTCGGAACAGAGAGGATATAAAATGTGGGACAGCAGAAACGAAAAGATTAGGATTGTTTTTCACTTCTTCATCTGTAGGCTCCGTTGAATTAACTGAAAATGGCAGAAAAATTTTCATGACACTGGAATTCCGAAGCTTTTTAACTGTGTGTGAAGAGGTTTAACTACAAGTTACTTCTTGCTTTTGGGTCAAAATCTCATAGCGATTGACTAATAGTTTGCCTTGTGACATACAGAACTGAAAAACTGGGTTGAGGTCCTTGGTATCATTCGTTAAGTACAGTGTGTGAGCAGTCGTAGTTTGCTGCTGTGGGAAAGCAGAGGTAATTTGCAAAATTTCGTTTACGAACGTATAGGATCAAGACGGTGGAGGAACAACTCATCCCTTTCAGTTTATTGTTCATAGATGGAAAATAATTTCTGTTCCTGCGGTGACGACTTGTCAGAACATCGGATATCTCAACGAGCTGGGAGCTGAGGTTACACAAGCTAGATGCACCCACCTGCCTACAGACATTAGTGATGAGATGCAGCTCTTCCTGCAGGTCTTCGTTGATGTGGTAGTTTCTCGTGACGTCAAGAGAACGATTGTAATATTTCCTGTTAGGGAGTTACATTAGCTATTGCAATAACATAGCTTTTGGAGAGTATTGCTCGTAGGGGCGAAGGACCATAGGTGAAGAAACATGCCAGTGAAACTGCAGGTACATCGTTTTCCACAAATGCATAAACATAAACTAAATTTAGGGGTCTCATTGAATCTGCGGGATGAAGAGGAGGCTGTTATTCCTCGTCGAAGGTAGAGAAGATGTCCTCGCGGTAAGAGTCACAGCACATGGTAATTAATTTCGGTAGTGTGGCAGGTTCAGACATTAGAGATCATCAGGAATTATCCAAAATATTATCGAGTGCAGAAAGTCTACAAGAATTTATGTTATGTTCCTGTGGGCGGAAGCATAACAACTGACAAACCGCAATGCCTACCCTCCTTTCACTACTCTACTTTCCAACAGTTTTGTGTTAAGAGTGGGTTCGAGTCTCGGTCCGGCGCACAGATTTTAATCTGCCAGGAAGTTTCACTTTTGTATTGATACTTTGAGAACATGAAACCCATTAGAATTCTTGGTAATGTTTGATTCACTTTACCTATAGAAAGTAAACAGTGTGTATCCTAAGGTAATTAGATAAATAAACAGGAGGGGGAAGTCACCGTAATACCACACTATACTATAATTACTTGGAAGTACTTATTAATACCAATGAAAATGTAACCGGTTGCCGGCA